>NW_007051306.1:0-31901 GCF_000164805.1 Carlito syrichta | reverse complement strand
TGTGTGTGTATTTCATAAAGAATAACTTTCATTATACATTCTAGAATTTAATAACTCATATACTTTTTGAATAGATTTGAAATACATTCATGGTATTAATAATTAACTCTTAAGATTTGCCTTTTTTTATTTAAAACAAATGTTTCTTTTTGGGTGATAGGTATTTTAGTAAAGAACACAACTTTGAAACATCCTTCAAACAATTTTTATTATGTTGTGTGAGCCTGGATTAATGGAATGTAATGAGCAAATACCTCCTTGAGTCAGCCAAACTTTGTATGTGAACTTACGTAATTGGTCAGATTTTATTTTCTTCCCTCTTACTTTTTTAAAAAAATTTTTTCAAGTTTTGACAACTTATAATTTGAAAATTTTAAATGTACTGAACAAAAGTAAGACCCCTGTGGAGACTATGCCTGCATGTGTAAGTCTAATGGGAGATATTTCTCATGTCCTTCAGTTAAAACCTGAGTCAATTTTTCCTGGTCCTAGGGATCTTGTCTTCTGAGTTTAGAATCCATTATAAATTAATTTGATTTCTCCAGCATTCGTTTTTTACCACATCATTCCACCGCCTTTTGAAAAAGATAGTAGATAGAAAATGGTTGAATATGATATAAAACTATATTTTGTAAACCCAGTTTGAATGTTAACATCCCATTGAGTTTGATTACTTTATTTAATTAGAATTTTTTCCATTCTCAACATATATTGAAAATGCAGAAATTACTGTACATTAAAATATAAATTGACTTATATTCTGATGATAGTGTAACATTCTGCATGTTTATATATTTTGTACTTCAAAATAATTATTTAAACCATAATAAGGCTTATATTAGCATAACTAAAATAATGTTTTATATATAAACATAATTTTTGTTGTTTCAAATAATTTTTACTCTATTTCTAATTTTAATTAAGTACAGTTGGTAATATATTAGTATTACTTTAAATTACAATTCTAGTAAAGAATTATTAATTTGTCGATAGAAAAAAAAGTTTGATAAAAACTTCATAGGATTTCCTTCAGGCTACTTGTTTTTGTGTTGCTATTCAACAATCTTTAATCAATTTCCAGTGTTGTCTGCCCTCTCCATTTTAGCTGGATTCCTTAGTTGAGCTCTTCCAGTACAATGACTTTAAATGTAATCATTAAGCTTATGAACTCTCACTTTTAATCTTCAGCCTGACTTTAACCTCAAACTCTATTTTTTATACAATTTGTAATTTGATATAATTATTGAATATTTAATAGATATTGCAAATTTAATCTATTTGAATTCAGGGTCTCAATTTCTTCTCATAAACAGGCTTTTGTAACTGCTACCGTATTCATCTATTTGCTAAGATCAATATATTAGAGTCAGTCCTCAATGACATCACTCTCATAACCCCTCATGACATTTTCATGCAATACCACTAAACTGAAAACATCATTTAATTTTCATCAAAATCTTTAAAAAGAGTGTTGCACACAGAAATCCAGAGGACATATTTCATTTGCAAGTCAATAGGCATCTCACTATAAATTGATATAAACCACATGTTATGATTATTTTAAACTGCTAAAAGCACGCATAAGCAGGTTAGAAGTTTAGCAACAGAAATATTTGTGAAATTTTTTATTAAATTTTACTTTAATGAAATTAAAACAGAAATATTTTTGCCTTTCTGAGCCTACATAACCTTTATAAAATGCTAATTAGTCATATTTTAAATATATCTGTTGATTTTACTTATTTTTAATAGCAAATGCTATATGAATTATATAGCACACATCATAAAAAATTTATTTTCTATTATTAGGGTTCATCTCCTTTGCATTTTTTTCCAGAAATTCATCACAATTAACTTTTAAGAACACCTATTATATAGATTATATGTTCCATTTTTGAAATCGTAACCACCTCACAAACATGTAATCTCTTTTTTCATATCTTTCACTGATGAGCAGTTATTATATATGAATAACTATAATCCGTATCCACATTCTCTGTTCAAATTGCTGGTATTTCAATGCCATCCTCATTAAAAATGTTAAAGGGTAAAGAGGAGGTATAATTCTCTCTCTCTCTTTCTCTCTCTCTCTTTTCTAATAGCATGTGTCTATGAAACTCTTACAGACATTCTTAAGTAAAATCAACTCCTCTATTTTGTGTGTGTGACAACTACACATATTTATCAGTAAGAGTCCATGGATACATTTTCAAGTGTTGTTTGATTTTGGTATCTTTTTCTACTAAATCACAACCTCTCTCAGGAGAAAGTTTATAGAAGTAATATCTATATTAATAAAAATATAATATCAAATTAATAATCTAACCTTCTACAAAAGTCATTGAAAAAAAAGACAACTCCTAAGGCAAGCAGAAGGAAGGAAATAATAAAGATTAGAGTGGAAACTAATTAAAATGAGAATAAAAAATTAAACCAAGAGCTGGTTCTTTGAAAAGATAAATATTGACAATTTTAGTTGATTGACCCAAAAAATGAGAGATTTAAATTATTACACAAAAATGAGAGGGAATATTAGTACCAAACAAGAGATAAAATGGATTAAAAAGAATACTATAAAAAGACATATGGCAACAAACTAGATAACTTATACTAAAATAACATATTTTCTAAAGAAACAGACTACTAAAACTGACTCATGATGTAATAGAAAATCTGAATACACTTATTGTAAGGGAAGAATTAAAAATAGCAATTAAAAAAATAAAACTACCCAAATAAAAGGCCAAGCCTAGTCGTCTTCACTACTGAACTCAATCAAACATTTTAAAAAGACCTAATAACAATTATGTACAAACTCTTCCATAAAATAGAAGATATATCCTATCAATAGAATTTTTAAAAGTACATGATTTTTCAATAGGTGTTAAAAAGTATTTGACAAAAAGAAACACCCTTTCAGCATAAAAATACTTGATAAAAACCGGGCTCGGTGGCTCAGGCTGTAATCCCGCACCTTTGGGAGGCTGAGGTGAGTGGATTGCCTGAACCCACGGGTGCGACACCCGCCTGGGCAGCGAGACCTCATCTCTACAATAAATCAAAAAATCAGTCGGGCGTGGTAACGCGTGCCTGTAATTCCGGCTACTCGGAAGGCTGAGTGGGAAGGATGGCCAGAGCCAGCAGGTCGAGGCTGCGGTGGCCGGGAGCAGCCATTGCACTCCAGTCTGGGCAACAGAGTGAGACTCCAACTCAAAAACAAACAAAAAAATACTTGATAAATTAAGAACAGAAGAAAATTACCACCAAGTAATAAGCATCATATATGAAAGCCCCACAGCTGGCATCATACTTTTGTAAAAGATGAAAGACTTAAAGCTTTTCCACTAAGATAAGAAATAAAACAAGTATGTGTTTGCCATCTCTGTTTACATAGTATTAGAAGACCTACACAGAGCAATTTGACAAGAAAAAGAAATAAAAGATATTTAAGTAGAAAAGGGAATTTTTTCAAACATGCTGATATTAATGGTGAAAAATTAGATGTTTTTGTCTAAATTCAGGAGTAAGAGAAGTATATCTGCTCTGGCCACTTGTATTCAACATTGTATTGTAGCTACAGGGTAGTCAGGAAAGAGGACGAAGTAAATGTCATTCAGATTGGAAGGGAAGAAGTAAAATTATTCTCATAGAATAGAAACATAGTCTTACATATGAAAAGTTCATATATAAATAAAACCCTTAGAATTAGTAATCAATTTCAGCGAGGTTTCAGGGTATAAGATCAATATACACAAATCAATTGCATTTTTATACACTTGCAATGATCAATCTGTAAGTAAAATTATAAAAGTAAGCCATTTATAATAGCGTTATAAAGTGTGGCCTGATGTTCTGTATGTCACCAGATTAACACATCTTTTGAGATGTTTCTGAACTCTTGTATTTACTGGAATTTATGTGGTAGCCATGCTAAAAATTTTCAGTATTAAACTACTTTTTATGTTGTTTTCTTACACATACTCTTAAATTTTTTTTTCATTTTCATTTTCATTTTTTTTTTTTTTTGAGTTGGAGTCTCACTCTGTCGCCCAGACTGGAGTGCAGTGGCCGCTCCTGGCCACCGCAGCCTCGACCTGCTGGGCTCCTGCGATCCTTCTGCCTCAGCCTTCCGAGTAGCCGGAATTACAGGCATGTGCTACCACGCCCAGCTGATTTTTTGATTTATTGTAGAGATGAGGTCTCGCTGCCCAGGCGGGTCTCGAACCCTCGGGCTCAGGCAATCCACTCACCTCAGCCTCCCAAAGGTGCGGGATTACAGGCTGAGCCACCAAGCCCGGCTTCCATTTTTATTTTAAAGATGTGGTGTACAATTCAGGGTTAGGTATACAAATGGTCATTATGCAGGTACCTTTGATGAGGTCTGCCCTCCCTTCCCTGGCATTTTCCCTGAACTGCCAATCCCACCCTCCCTCCCCTGGAAGTTTCTCACTTCTGCCAATCCCTTTCTTATAGTTTTACGGGAATTGTTCAAGGTCCGCTTATGAGTGAGAATATATGGTACTCTGGTTTTTTTTTCTGTGATAAATCACTGAGTATAATAGACTCTAAATCCATCCAAGTTGCTGTGAACTCCATATTCTTAATGCTCTCTGAAATATTCTAGGTATCCCTCTTATCCTAGAGTCTTCACTTATTTCTATGCAGGGATTTTTTTCTTAAAACCCTTACCTGACACTCAGATTTCAAGTTTGGTTGTCTTTTTCTCTGTTTTCCAACTTTTACTTTCTAATATGTTAATTTAATTATCTTTTACTTCTTTGCATCTCTAACCTGACTGTGTTTCATAAGGATTTAGATCTAGTATATTAACATTGGTTCTTTCCTGCCTAATTCATTGTCTGGCATATACTAAGTTTGTGGAAATTATTATAAATTTAATTACTGTCATTCTGTATAATTCTGTACAAATCCATCCAATGTTATAATGCTTAAATCTATTTAATGAGTCATCTATTTTTCTAGAAAATGTGCATTCTCTCCATGTAGTAATCAATTTTTTTCCCAGTGCCTTGTTCTTTCCTGCTGTGTAAAATGTGTTCTGTAAGTATTTCGTGAATTTCTCAATGAATTGGACAAATGACATTGGTACGCATGATATACAGTTTACTGGTGAATATTCCAATTGCTGGGATACAGTTCATGACTTCATATTTTAGTAATTGTGTCACTTTGAAGAAATGTTTTTACTTCCATATAAGTTTGTCACCACAAAAATGAATATGAAATTAGCAAAATAAACTATTAGTATGAGGATAAAATGAGTTAATTAAATGCTTAAGACAGTTCTTGGTACATAATTATTACTCAATTGTGAAATATTATTAAATAAGTATTTCAAAAGAACATTAAGATTAATGGAAGAAGACAACAAGCAGCATTTAATGACAGGAAAAAATGTTCTTGATTCATACATAGAAAACAACTTTTGATTTATTCGTGGATTATCTGCTAACAAGTTTGTATACCTGGATGAATTGATTCATCCCTACACAGATTAAATGTCTCATTAATATGTTAAAAAAATCTCATTACAATTAAAATGTACAGTTTTAAAATTATGCACCTGGCTATTAAATGGAAGGTAACATTTTAAATTAGATTTTTCTTTCTACGTTCAATGTATTATTCACACCTCTAATCTGTCAAATAAGCCTAAAAGTATATTCAATATGATTTGTGAGAGGATGTCTGTTGGTTTGTGTTGGAATTTATTTTTTAAGAAGGAAAAGATATAATTTGAAATTTTAATAAGTTAAGGAAAATCCATGGCAATTTGAAGAAAATCAACTCAATATTTTAAGTTAATGAATTGAAAATAGTTTTGCATGAGTCCTATTGACAAAGACATATTTTACCAATTACTAAATGCATTACAGGTAGAAATGATTATTCAGCACAGTTCTGAATGTAGCCTGAAGCAAATGTTAGGATCATAGTTTAATAGAGAACAATTTTGCATAGTTGGAATGCTTACATAATTGACCTTGATTCTAATCATCCCTTTAAATCTAATCGTGTTTTAAAATGTTTCCTAATGAATAGACAGAGGAGTTAGAAAAATAAAAAGTGGAAAAGTACAACCCATTTTTAAAACAATTTTTCGTTTGTTATATACAGTCTTCAAATATATGGTTTCTAGTTTTTGATTTCAACTCTTAATTTAGAACTGAGGCATTTATTGATTTTAAAAATTGAGAAAAGTATTGATTATAAATACTGTTTTGCAAATGCCTTGTATAACTCTCAACTCAAGCGAAATACATTTACTTTGAAATATCATCATGTTACACAAGGATAAACAATGTGGTACCGGAAAGTCTGTAACTTAATCCTCAGCCCCTAAAACTTCTGGGGAAATAATGTTATATGAATCTTTTATTATTTATGAGCTTATTATTTCAACGGTCTCAATTTTTATATAAAATTCAAATAAATTTTTATTTCTTTTTTGTGGCAAGGTTTAATGACTAAACACATGTACAAATTGTAGTATACAGACATGTTAATGTTGAATTCTTCTTTTGATACAAAATGTTGAATAATGAATCATTATCACAGAGAGAGAAGTTCAATACAGTTGACCTGTATTGAATGATGTGGTCCTAAGACTCTGATGAGAACTCTAAATAACTTAGTGTTGTCTAGCAAAATTTAGACAAAAGTGTTTTTAAAGCCTGAATAAACTTCTAAAAAGCATGAAGATGGGCTTTTCTTTTTCATCCACTCTTGCAATTCTAGGCATTTAAACACGTTCCAGAATGTTTAGTTAATTTGTACTTAATGTAAATATGGAAAGGTAAAGTTGGCCATTTTGGTATGTACTTTCTATTTGTCCCATCTATTCCTTGCTCCTTTGTTCTTCCTTTCGTGTCTTCTTTTGGGTTAAGTGCTTTTTTTTTTTGTTTTTTGTTTTGTTTTGTTTTTTGAGTTGGAGTCTCACTCTCTTGCCACACTGAAGTGAAGAGGTACGCTCATGGCCACTGTAGCCTCGACCTGCTGGGGCTCCGGCAATCCTTCCACTTCAGCATTCCACATAGCTGGAACTACAGGCCTGTGCCAACATCCTCAGCTATTTTTTTGGTTTATTGAGAGACAGATCTCGCTGTGTTGCCCAGGTTGGTCTCTAACCCGTGTGCTTATACAATCCTCTCACCTCCGCTAATGAGTGCTTTTTACCATTACATATCATTCTTAATATTGACTTATTAGTATTTTTGTGTGTGGGTTACATGATTAAGTACTTGCTCTGCACAAGTTTACCTTATGCATCCTTAACTTACAACAGTATCCTGCCAAACATTACACACGTCAAAGGCACAACACATTTGGAAATAAAAGTATGAAAATATTTATAAGCATGTTTCATAGTTACTTTGGAGCCTTTAACTACTGATTCCAATATGTAGATTCTCTGTTTATCTGTTTCTGCTCCCTGTGATTCTCTTGATTTATTTCTGTTTCTTTTTATTTTTCATATTCTTAAAGTTATATTTTAACATTGAGATAAATAATAGTAGAGTTTAAAGTAAATATTATTTACTCTCTGTTAGCCTTCAGGACATTACCCTTTGAATTCAGTGTAGGTATCCCAGAAAAGTTGATGAGTAGCTGCAGTCCTGCTCTATGTGTGGGACAATGAAATGTTCTGATTCATTATTAGGTAATAATTTATTATATAATACATTATTTAATGAATCATTTTCATTGCTGGAACCTGGTGGCTGCTGAGCATAGTGGAATGCTGCGGTGTGTCCAAGCCCCATGGCAGCTGGGGCCTGTTCTGAAGTTGAGTTTTATCTGGAGCCTAAGACCACTTTAGATGGTGGGTCATGCAGACTACAGAAAGACTCTGTCCTCAAGAGGCTACGGGTTCCTGCCTGGCACTTGGCAGGTCTGGAAGCTTAGTTCACAGTTACTGGCCTGTAGTGAGAGGTCGCTGGAATCCTTGTGGTGCTGGGAAAGACCATTATGGAGGTCCAAAGCAAAGCTCTATGCTTGCTTCCTTCTCGCCCTCAAGCAGAAGGTATTTCTTTCTGTGCTGTGCTGCCTACAGCTTAGAAAGGGGTGTCCTGAGTTATGTAAAACCATCCTTCCTGTGGCAACGTCTTAGGGTCCCCTCCCACTGTGGGAACTGTCTTGTCTTCTCAATAAATCCTGCTTTCTCACTTAAAACAAAAAAAAGTCCTTCCTACACTTTTCAAAGCCTCTTTCCTTATTATGCAATAATCAGGTACTGTGTTCTCTCAGTTGGTTTCTGTAGCTCTTGAGAAGGTGTTTTTACCTACAAAAATTACAAATGCTCATAATTGTTCAAGTTGATATTTCTGTGGAAAGATGATAATTGGAAAATCCTAGGCTGTCATCTTGTTTCATTAAATTTTACTTTAATTTGTTAATTTTACATTCTGTAATTCCCTAAACTAGATAATTAGTTTTAATATTTTGAAATTTGTGGATTCCTTTAAATTTTCCAAAAATAAGAATTTTTCTTTTTTCATTCTAATATATATTCCTTTAAATTCTTTTCATTATTTATTTCTTATTGCTCTAGATAGCATCACTCATACAATGTTGAACTGAAATGATGACATAGATATTCTTGATTTTTAACTATAATTTAAAGGGAAAGTATTTTGACCAATCAATTACTAGAATGTTACCTGTTGGATTTTGTTTTGTAGTTTTATGTTTTTTATTTTTTTTTTGTAGATGCCTTCTATAAAAGGTTAAGGAAGTTTCTTTTTATTTCTAGTTTAATGTGAGATTTTATAACAAATAAATACTGGATTTTGTCAAATATTTATTCTGCACCAGTTAAGATAATCATTCATTTTTAACCATTATTTTATTTACATGGTCTCCTAAATAATATTTTATATGCAGTTGAAAATATAATATATTCAGCTTTAGGGTGCAATTTTCTATAATGTCTATAAGACAAAGTTTTTTGAAAGTATTATCCAGGTGTTTTCTATTTTTACTGATTTCTTATTTTGCCTACTTGTTGTATCAACTACCAGTAGTAAAGTGTGTTTAAGTTTCTAACTATAACTGTGGACTTCTTTATTTATTTATTTATTTTGAGTTGGAGTCTCACTCTGTCACCCAGACTGGAGTGCAGTGGCTGCTCCCAGCCACCGCAGCCTCGACCTGCTGGGCTCCGGTGATCCTTCCGCCTCAGCCTTCCACGTAGCAGGAATTACAGGCATGCAATACCACGCCCAGCTGAATTTTTGATTTATTGTAGAGATGAGGTCTTGCTGCCCAGGTGGGTCTCGAACCCGCTGGCTCAGGCAATCCACTCACCTCAGCCTCCCAAAGGCACGGGATTACAGGCTGAGCCACCGAGCCCGGCAACTGTGGACTTTTTAATTTCTAATTTTACATCTGTTAGTTTTTGATTTGGCTATTTAAGTTTATCTATAATAAAACTTAAAACACATTGCAATTGTTACACATGAAATTTTTGTAATGTTTATGTCTAGCTGACATAGTGACCCTTTTTACGTTATAAAGTAGTGCTATTTGACTCTAGCGGTATGTCTCTTGTTATCTGTTTGTATTCTGTCTGAAATTAATATAACTGCTCTAATATCTAGTCATCTCTAATTGGTATATCTTTTTTTCTACTTTTTAAGTCTTTTCACTCTCTTTTTGAATTTATATATCTTTTATTTTTTATATTATTATTTTTTCCTTTGGCACACAAAATGTTAGACATAGTTAACATATACAGCTTGATAATTTTTAGTGATAAGAAACCACATGTAAAACCATCATCACGATGTAGTCCATAAGCCTATGGCCCCACCTTCAACATTTTTCCCCATTCTTTTATTTATTTATTTATTATTGTGTGTTATAAGAAGACAGCAGAAGATCTTCCTCCATAAAAAAATTAAGTATAAAATACCGTGTTGTTAACTATGGACACTACACCATGCAGTAGATCCCTAGGACTTATTTTATCTTGAGTAACCAAAATTTCTTACTCTTTGACTAACACAACCTCATCCCTTCCCCCAGCCCCTGGAAAACACTATTCTACTCTATGCTTCTATGAGTTTAAATACTTTAGATTAATTTTGTAAGTGGTATTAGGTACTTTTTTGTGTGTGTGTGTCTTGCTTATTTCACTTAGCATGATGATCCTTCAGGCTTATCAATGTTGTCACAAATGGCAAGAATTCCTTTATTCTAAAGGTTGAATAATATACCGTTGTTTTTAGTATGTCTTAGGAAATAGTTATTTCTTACATTTTGTATTTCTTACATTTTGATTTAGTCTGGCAAACTCTACCTATTTGAGTATTTAGTTCATTAACATGTATTGTAGTTACAGATATTGTTGGTTTTAATAGATGCTATTTTTCAATATTTCTCATGCCTATTGTATTGATCTCCTTTAGTACCGTTTCTTTGTTAAAAAAATATTTTAGTGCATTATTCCAATTTCTTTGTTAACTTTGTTACAAATATTATTTTTATTATGATATTTACATAATATTTAATTACTTTTTAGTGGTTGATCGTGAAATTATGACATACTTCTTATGTCAATCAACTATATATCTTATATATTAGTGAACAGTAAATGATTAGAAATGAGTCTTTGTTCAGACAACTAATGTTTGTAATACTTTCACCCTCTGTCAGTGTATCTATCAGTAGTGTGAAAAGTGCATTCAGAGTACAACCCATTCTTCAATCTGTCTTGGCTTTATCTGTCTGCTGTGCTTTGTATTTTAGACCTTTGTCTAAAAAGTTGCTTGTTTTTATGGCCATTTCCACTCTGGTTAAAAACTACCAATGCTTCCTACTTAGCTAGGAGTTAGTAGTACGGGAGCAGGTGTAGACAAGAAGGCTGAAGAGATCTACAGTTCTTAACGAAAGAGAGATTTTGTTTATGAGTAAATGCTTCTCAACTTGTTTTAGTCCAGAGACTAAAATAATTTTTTTACAACTTTTGTATTTGGTTTTGAAAAGATAATTTTCAGACCTTTTTATAATCTCATTGAAAAATCTCTTCATTGTTTTTGCAATAATTTACTGATCAGATTTATGTGCCAGACACCAGTATCTAAATAATATATGTTTATGTCCATACATTTCTCTTCCATGTGTTGCTATATAGTTTTTTAAATCTGAGAAATGCAAGATATAGTTACTTACTTGAAATAAGTAAAGTGGCTTTTATATGGTGATAAAAACATCTTAATATTATAATTTCTTGAACTGAGTTAACTTTTGTTCTTTGATCTAAATTTTCATTCTTAAGTTTTAGAGATGATATTAACAGGTGAGTATCATTTTTTAAAAATAAATAAACTGAAATTCAGAGTGACAGAACAAGTTTTTCTGAGACATACAAATATTTAAATAAATTTTCATAATTTCTATATTCCTTTTCAGTCTTTTTTATTTTTAAAAATGAAAATATTGGTTTTACTTTTTAAATTAAAAAAATAAAAACAAATTAAGTATTTAATAAAAATACTGAATACTATAACTTTTTATATTTTCTTCATGAAAATTTTACTAAAATCTGATCTTTAACAGTACAATAATAAAATATCAGTTATGAGAGATAAAAGTACTTTCATGATTTCAATTTTTGTTTTACCTTTCTAGTTTAATTGATGCCAACTTTAGTCACTAATTTAAATAATTATTCAAATATAGATAAATTTGAATTAGTCACAATTAATTAATTCTAGATTCAATGTTAATATCTGTAGCAAAACACTACATTTTGAGGAGTGTTTCTGTGTGTGTGTGTATATGTGTAATTTATAATTAATGGTAATGTATTATATTTATAACTGAATTAATAGTAATTCAATTATAATCCTAATACATTGTAATATTTTCAGAATTAGTTAATATTTTATATTTTGATACAATGTTATAAATAAGGTTATATTTAATATAGTTAGGATAGTTTAACATAGAAACATCCCTGTTCATAGTCATAATGGGGAATGAAGATATTCAATCAATATCTTTCATCTAAGTTTTATTGATACATGTGCCCGAATCCTAGTCACATTATATAGACCATATCTGAGTCTGGAGTGAATACATTCAGGACTACTTAAATGCCACCTTAAAAGCAAGAAAAATATGTTAACTATCATGGAGATAGAGTCACCATGGAAACATTAGCATTTATGTTATTCAGCAGAACTGTCTAATTGTGACCTGGCAACTCATGAAGAAACAGATTTCAGAGTGACAAAAACATATGTTTCTTTGTGTATCAAGATAACTAAGTTTGCTATGATATAGTATCAGAAACAATTGTTGAAATATACAATAAAGTATGCTAAAAGTTTATTTGTGGGCAGAGTAATTGTAAGATATTTTGTCTACATTATCGTTGTTTATATGAAGTTTTTGTCTATATTACAGTTACAGTTCTGATTTCCCTGGCATTATGACTGGTGAAAAGTTTTTGCTTATGTTTTATATAAACCCATACTACTATGATTAGAAAAATAAAGTATAATAAGGAAAGCAGTGCTTCTAGCTTTTAATCTCTGAATAAAGTTTACTTCTAGAACTTCATCATTCATCTTAAATATAGCACCCTTATTACTTGAATTACTTAACAATAACTATCCAGAATTTCAACTAATTAAAATGATTTTACGCTTGTTCTTATTTGTAAAGGAAATCTCAGTTCTCTCAAAAGACCTTTTGTTTGGGTGAGTTATATAAGTGAAGATAATAATGCAAAACATACCGGGACTGTTCTACTCAACCTTTATATTTTAAAGGAACAGAAAAATTAAAAAAATTATATTCAATTACATTTTTTGCTCATATAGTATTGGATATACATCCATGTCTACCAATTGGATGTACGTACAAATATTTGAAAAGCAGAAATGAAGGGGGAGATAGACGATCAATCTGGGACTGTAGGTAGGTATAACTGTCCAATTAGCTCAGGAATTTATTTCAACAGTTTCTATTGCTCATTCTAGATAAAATTTCTATCCTAGATTTAAGGAAATGGTGGCTGTAGAGGCAACTTCTCATAGCTCATGAAACTGGAGATTCTAAAATGAATGGACATTCTCCAGCCTGCTAGTGTTTAGAGGCTGCCTTTGGTAAAAGGTCTGAAAGACAGTGCTGAATAGTTCTTGGAATAATTCTCATATGCAGGACCTAAAACATGCTTTTCAACATTGAACAATTTGTATAAGTTCCATACTCCCTGAATTAAGTTTGATTTTGGATGGGAGTCACCTAATGTGATTTTGTTTCCTCCACTGATATATTAACAATATCTATGGTTTAATTATTACTTCATAAAAATGCAAATGTACAAAATGAACTATTTTTGCAGCTGACCACTTGAAGATAATATTGATATAGACAGTATTATGTTTCTTCTAAAAATATTTTGATTTGAAATTTAAATTATAAACTTTTATGTAAGGATAAGTTTTAGTTACCTAAAGGCTTCCTAGTGAAAATGTTTTTATTACTGATGTAAGCATTTTTATATAATTACCACCAGGATGAAATCTTCACAATTTAAAAACAAAAAGTAGGTAATCCTTTTAATTTCACTTTCAGTGTCTTCAGAGGAGAATTATATATGATGAATGTATTTTCACCATGTCCCTGTATTATTTATATTATTATGTTTAGTAAAAAAAATTTCAAAATTCTAATTCTAAATATCAAGCTATTTAATATTGATTTGTATTACTTTATAATGCTGTAAAACATTATGTGTAAATAAGTGGATAGTATTAAAATTCATTGACTTTGAAAATTATATTTTGGAAAGAGTTTCATTTTAAAATTTAAAAAAGTACAATATTTTTGGTTCTATTAGTTTATTATTTTTTAAAAACTCCAAATGTGGAATTTTGTTTTTTAGTATTATCCTACGTTCAAGTCTACATACTTTTCACTTAATTTATACTCTATTCACATCACAGATATCCTAGAAATGACCATTTAAGAGCCTTAAATTCTTCTCAATGCTGCACTTAACCAGCCAGAATTATATAGAAGAGATTCAGAATTTTTCTATGCATAATATTTTATATTTCTTATTATATATTTTATCACTCAGTAAAATTACTGTCATCTTTTGGATGACGTTCAGGATTTTCTCCATCTTCCATCTTAAACAATATAATACTAGAATTCTAGGTTTGAATTTTTTTATGTTTTATTCCTATTGTTTGATTTCTATAAGCCTTTCCTAATTCCATAGCAATGAAAAATGCCAGAAGATTGTTCTGTAAGTTTCACTGTACTTTTTTTTAGTCAATATATACCAATAAAATGAACATTAGAATGTTCATATCCAAAAGGAATGCATGACATTGTAGATTACAAGGTATGGTTAGTAATTGAAATATATCCTATATTTCCTTTTCATCAGTAACATGACTATATTTGGTATCTCTAATGCTCTAATGTCATGTTGCTTTTCAAATAAAAATAATAACACAACTTTCTGTTTGAAAACGAGTTGGCATATTGTGTTATCTTATAACTATTTAATATTAGACAATGGATAATATATTTGGAAAATAATATATTTGGCAGGGTTCCTAGGTTAAGCACTTACATATCCTTTTAATGTTAGGTCAAGTAAATAAAATTCTAGTGTCTTACCATTATTGGGTCATAATGTAATGTTTCTGTTGTTAATTATGTAAAGTATATTTACCATTTACAACCTAACTTATTTTTATAGCATTCATCATTATATTAATATAAGCATGGGTAGATGAATGGATGCATTTGCTAGTTAATATTTTCTATATAACTTAAAAATATGAAGGCAGAATTTTGATCCTATTCAGTATCCTTTGTACAAAGTTTGTTGTAACATCATCTCATAAATGCATGCTGAATGAATAAACAAATAATAGATATCTATACCTCTTACATGTAAGATATTGTGCTAAAGCCTATGGATATAAAAATGAACAAAATAGGTGGTTCCTTACATCACAAAGTTTTAATTAACCAAGAGTATACACCCTATTAAATCAGTGATCTATTTGTAATTTTCTAATGAATCTGGAAGTGTAAAATAATGTTTAATACTTATGCTTCTGGGAGAACAAGAAAAAAAGAAGTAAAAATAAGCGAGATGTTTGTTCAATGTACTGGACAACTTGCAATGGCAGAGAATAATTCCTCAGAGATGGGAAACAAACAAGGTGAGTCCTATTAATGCCCAACTTGAGAGAGTTTCTAAAGTAGAGGGGTATGTGAAACTTCCAGAGTTGGGAAGAATAAGCTCAAATACTGAGAACAAAAGTTTCCTAGAGTGCTGGAGTCCAGCTCCAGGAGAGAGTCAGGGCTTGAGACAGGAGAATTGGGAAGCGGCGAAAAAGAAAAGATGAAAACCACAGGAATCCTCTTCCTGGGGAGAGCTCAAGACTCTGCCAATTTTTATTTATTTTTCACAAGCTTATACAGGTTTTCCACTCAGCCCTGTACCCACAAATGTTCTTATGTTGCTAACCAAACGCCCACGTACATCCTTTTTGCACTCACAATAAAGTTGATCTTTAACAGTTTCAACCACAGATGGTGTTTTTCTTAAGTCAAATATTTATGAACATCCTGGTTTTCTTCCTAACTTTCTCATAACTATTTACTATTATAGGCCTATAATATCCTTACCCTATAAAGCTAAACCTTAACCCTAAGTCTTATTTAACTTACTAGCTACTATATATTTACTTCTATTAATCTTATTTCTATACTTATGTCCCTATATTTTCTTAACTATCACTTATACTATTATATATCTCTTATCTTACTAGTTTATCTTATCTTACTATCTTATCATTAATATTCTAAATTCTATCTTCATTAAACTACTTATTTAATCCTAAAATATCTTAACCTATTTTTTTATCTCAAATGGTTGTTTTCCACCAACTCTCAGCTGGGGTCTGTTGTTTTATTAGGAAGTGGTCGACTCATTTTTCTCGGCCTCCTGCTGTTACTGAAAAACATCCTTACACACCCTAAGGGGCACCCTTTTTGCTGCAATCTCACCTCCATTATGCCTATGTATAATTTTTGCTGTCAAATGCCATCATCCATTTGCGCATCTATTATCTCAATTAAAGAGGGAACATTCTCAAGCCTATGCGCACAATCCTTCAAAGTTTGGGAAGGTCCGTCAACAGGATTCATGGGGCTTTGCTTCTGTCATGGTTGCATTTTACTGGGGCCTTGCTCCCAGCCAGCATTTTTCCTGTTTTCAGGTCCCTTTTACCTTACTTTTACTAGTGATTGCAGCTCCCAACACTAGAGTTCACAGAATGAAATACTAGAAAGAGAAAGCTGCTTAAAGAGAAAAATTCTGCGGGCTGTGTAGGATCCTTCACAAATATCTAGCAGAGTAATGATTGGTGCATTTATGTGTAAAATATCTCAGATGAGGAAAGAAGTGCCCAGTATCACAAAGGACCTGGAATAGAACCTGTTTCCACCAACCAGACAAGATCATCTCAGGATTCATAAGACATTGTATATAGTACTCAAAGGACTTTGCCTCAGTAGTGAGGAGTAATTATCCCTATGCTAAATACTACACTGATCCAATTTAAAATATCATATAAGCAAGATTTAAAGTAGTCAAATTCCTTCAAATGATTTAGCTGCCACTCAAGAAAAGTTCAAACACACACACACACACACACACACACACACAAATTATCCAACTTCCCATCTCACAAAGCAAAATTTATAATGTCTAGCATCCAATCAAGCATTATCAGGCATGAAAAATTAAAATAATGCAATTTGTTTCGAGGTAAAAACCAATCAAAATCAAACCTCCACAGGTGGTCAATTAACCAGAATATCAATAAAACACTTATTATAACAGTATTCCTGTTGTTCAAAAAGTAAACAAATGCAGGTGTTTTATAAAACAAAGTCATAGTAAAATTCTACATAGGAAAACTACAATGTTTTTAATTAATACTAAAATTGTTGGCATTAATGGCAGAATCAATATTGCAGATGGAAAACAAACTTGTAGACGTTGCAATTTAAAAAGATAAAGAGAAAAAAGAGTACTATTTAACTGTAGAAAAACTTCAAGAAGTATAATATATGGAAAAATATAATCCCTGAAAAAGAGGAGAGAGGAAGGGCAGCATAAAAATACTTGAAAAAATAATAGACATATATTTTTTGAGAGGTCTAAATCACAGATTCAAGAAGTTCAACATTCTTCAAGCACAAGAAGCATAAAGAACATTAAGCAGAGTAGAAATGTAATGAAGTTGTTCAAAATATATGACAAAAGAGAGTCTTCAAAGCAAGACAAGTTTCCTACAGAAGAACAAAGATGAAAATGTCTGTAGATTTCTCATTAGAAAAAATGCAAGAGAGTGAAGGAATATCTTCAGACTTAAGAAAAATATCTATTAACTAGAATTCTGTATCTGAATGAAAATAATTATGTAACAAAAATATGAACTGAGAATTTTATGTTCAGCAAAAATGTCATTCAAAATTTAATGAAGATAACTTGCACATAATAATAACATTTTATTGTCAGATTTGTAGCATATACATAAGTAAATTATATGACCATTATAACATAAAGTATAAGAGGGAAGATGCAAAGGTAAATATATTTATATTGTTGTACTATATGCCAAATGTTTTAATATCACTTAAAGGTAGAGTATTTATTGATAGTTTATATCCCTTAAACAATATGTGGCATCAACACTTGCAAAGTGTGTCAGATGTGCTTTCTTTCTTCATATCAGTGGGGATGGCTAATGGAACAGAACATAGAATATCAAGTAAAATTTTCCAGAAATAAGGCTAGAAGAGTATTCTCTTAAGTTATTTGAGATTCTTTCAACATCTAGTATTTTACATCACCACAAAAAATAATCAAGTTTGGAGAAGCATGTATCCTTGTACAACAGAACTGGAGAATTGAAAATGTGTCATATTCTTGAATAGCTCTATAAAGTTTTACCTTTAACATAGAAGATGCACTGCTATCATAGAAAAGCATACTGACAGTTGAAAATCTTTTGTTTTCAAGTACATTGATGATGTGCCTCAAGCTGTTCTGTAATTGCATGATTTCAGAATTGTTTTGCACTGATGTGACATCTTTCCAAAGTAATGCTTAATAGACAGAAAGTTGAAAACTGTTTCAGCCCTGCAATAAGATATTTTACAAGTAATTACCAGAATGAGTTACCATTCCAGATGGTGTAACAATAATTTTTAGTTCCTTCAAGAATTTAATTTTATTATTTCAACTTACTTCAAATCTTTAATAAAAAAATGCACTGAAGAATCATAAATGC
Organism: Carlito syrichta; assembly: GCF_000164805.1. Lineage (NCBI taxonomy): Eukaryota > Metazoa > Chordata > Mammalia > Primates > Tarsiidae > Carlito > Carlito syrichta. The sequence goes on along the minus strand of NW_007051306.1, from coordinate 13,536 downwards.
ATAAGGCAATGACATATAGAAACGGTGACTTCCTTATTTCTTTCAAAATATATTTGAGAAATATGGAGCTGAAGACAACTTTCAACAATTTTTAAACTGTATCAGTATGCCAATACTATTTTAGGTAAAAATGCTTTGTATTATTTTTATAACTATGGATAGATTATATAGATAGAGCAGTATCAAAATTCAGAACAAGCAATATGCCTCAAATTTAATCGATTCTTAATGTTTAATTAAATTCTGTAACTAGTTTCAAATAAATGATAAAACCAAGAAACTCACTCAGTATAGTCAAAATAAACTTATCTTATTGTTTGCCTCTAGTTTTATTTTCTAAATTGTCTTCTTATGGTATAAGTATTCTTTACGATGAAAGTGTGTCTGAATATAAAAGTGAGAAACTCTTTAAGTCATATGGAAATCATGATGAAATACACCATTAATATTTTATTCTAATTAATATATGTTTGATTATGTTTAATGTTTTTATATAAACAACTTAAAATATGTTTTATTTTACTCAAAGCAGCAGTTTGTTATCTATCCATCTATTTATTTATCTATCTGTTCATCTATCTATCTTTAGGTAATCAGCAAATGCTACGCCATTTTTATTTTGAGGGGGATGTCTTTGATAGTGTCTCTTCGAAGAAAGCTCTTCATTTGCACAGCAAACTTGTATCACCCAGCCCTCTGTGCCTAGCATTATGTTAGGTAGTGGGAATACTATCAAGACAAAGTCATTCTTTCACAAGCACTTGTTAAAAAAGTGTTTTGTAGTGATAAAAAATGAAGTGACACTAATTTTTTTTCAGTAATTCTTTCCTAATTTACTTATGGGCCAGTGTTGGTAGCTCTGTGGAAGAAATAGTGGTATTAAGTAACAGTTATATAATCTCATCTATGTAAATAAATGTCACTTGTCATAATACATCGTTTCCCTTGATTTAGTATTTGTATAGGTTTTACTGTTTCTTAGTGAGACTGGTTTATATAAGTTAAGCTTTCTGGTTTCAGTTTTCTTTCCTGGAAAACAGGGATAATAATATAACTCATCACAGGGTTGTTGTAAAAAAAAAATAAAATGATTTATCCAAAGTGCTTACAATAATGTCAAGCATATATATCATTAAATGCCATATATTATTTTTATCATTCAATATTAAGCAAAATGTCACTTTGTATAGAAAAAAATAACTATTGAATTTTAAATAAGCATTCTAAATAGTCAAATTCCTCTTTTATAGATTTTCCTCCAACACAAAAGCATTCTTTTCTCTGAAAGCATCCTTCTGAAATCTTCTAACACTACTTCATAAAATGTACTTGTGAATCATGTAATAATTTTCATTTTCATCACACCTTTTTTATAATGTTCTATTATTTCTTTTAATGCTAGTTCTGTTTTCCTAAGTGGATTTTAAGGTATTTGAAAGCAAGAAATAGGTCTTATCCTATCCCATATTTCTAATATAAACACATTATTAAATACTTAAACACTTCTAAATGTTAATGTTAATGGTTATAAAGTAAAATTTGCATGAAAGAAATTATATACTGTGACTAAAACACAAGTGTCTCATGGTAAATACTTATCCTTGGATTTCATTTAAGAAAACAAGTAAAAGTGATGTTGGACCAATATATGACTAGCGAATTTTGTTTTTACAATAGTCTGTGAAATAATTGCTATTTTCTTTATTTTGCATATGAGGCGCTTGAGGCGTATAGATGTTTAGTGTTGCACAGCAAGCAGTATAAGAGTCCAGAGCCCCCCAAGTTTATCTAATTTCAAAGCTTAAAATGTCAATTACAAATAGCTCTAATCATATGTAGCTGATTGTATTTGTTTATCTACATATCCATTTTTAACCCATAGTATTTAATACTTATTCTGTGATATATATATATATATATATATACTGATAATCACATTCAAATTTTATAGAAGGTAGCAATAAAACATACTGTTTCTCTGTGTTTTAGAGAAACAGTTCATCTACTCTAGCTGAAGAAAACTGCAAGTTAAATATCTTTATAGATTTACTACTGACAACTCTGATTCAAGGAAACAATCAAACAAACTTGTGTCTGAAATACTATTAACAAAAGGCTTTTAATAATAAGAGGGTAGTCAAGCTTATAATTTAATTTTTATTTGTACATCTTTATTAGGTTCTGTTTCTGATCAAATGATCATGTCTCCATCATATGTCTTAAAATTAACTGTGTGAAACCAAGCTCAAATACCAAAAGTTAAACATAAAATAAAAAATTAGACATCCATGGAAGAGTAAGTTAAAGAATAAACTTCACTTTCATATAGAGATTCTTAAGTTATTTTCTGCTAGACAAAATGCTGATAAAATAGTTGTCACTTAGCAAAAAGTGTTTCTAATGAGATAATAAAGGTAGAAACATGATAATGTACTATAATCTTTGCTCTCCGTGATTGTTTTCTAAATCTAAAATATTTTGGAGTTCTGTTTCTTCAACCATATTACATTCATAAATATTCTTCTCCATATCTCCAATATAGTGCTTAGAATATATAAAGTATTTCAGCTAAATGTGAATACCTGGGTAGCAGCCAAAATCATGTTATTTATTATGAAATCTCAAATCCTTAAATTCGTGCACAATGAAGACCTCTATAAGCTTAAATAAAACTTTCCCTCTAGTATTCTCTCCCTCCATCCTATCACCACCTCAAGGATTTATTCCTTACATTTATTCTTCAAGTATAATTTCATATACTGATATAGTAATGCCCTTATAAGCATTCGTAAAATTATACCTCAGTCATAACTTTGGACTTAGATAATGTGAATATGTAACTATGCTCATTGTTCCTATTTTTGCCTTTTGCTTTCTCCAGCACCCTGTTTTTCTGCAGTGTGCTGCTTTTCCATCCAAACTGACTGATTGTCTTGGACCTTTTAGTATCACCTTCCTCTTTTTTAGGTCATATAGTGTAATAACCAGCAGTAGACAATCACATTCTGTGCAGCTTGCAGTGGTTGGACTTAGGCATATGGTGACAGCAGGGCCAATCAGAGACTTTTCAAATACCGATGTCCTGCTGCTGAAGGAGAATTAGCTGAACTGGGAATAATGTCATTTTAGGGATACCGGTTATATTGCTTATATTGCCTTCAGGTTAGTGAGAAAAATAAAGGATAGAAAAATAAAGTACAAACTGAAGACAGGTCAGATGATTTAATCTTTTTTTTTTTTTTTTTTTTTTTTTTTTTGAGTTGGAGTCTCACCCGGTCGCCCAAACTGGAGTGCAGTGGCCGCTCCTGCCCACCGCAGCCTCGACCTGCTGGGCTCCGGCGATCCTTCTGCCTCAGCCTTCCGAGTAGCCGGAATTACAGGCACGCGCTACCATGCCCGGCTGATTTTTTGATTTATTGTAGAGATGAGGTCTCCCTGCCCAGGTGGGTCTCGAACCCGCGGGCTCAGGCAATCCACTCACCTCAGGCTCCCAAAGGTGCGGGTTTACAGGCTGAGCCACCGAGTCCGGCTAGATGATTTAATTTTACATTTATTTTTTATACTGCCTGATCCAGTCATTCTTGAATCCAAATCCATCTCTGAAGTTCACAATTTTGTAAAATATCATGTTTGGTTTTTGATCAGGTTAGCTAGAGTTAGATTTTCATCATTTTCAACCAATAATGTCCTGATTAGCAAAATCTATTAACAGGAGTACTGTTGAATCAATAGTTAGGAAATACAGAGTAGCAAGAACCATTCTAACCTTGATGTGCAAGTTTGCAACTGATTAGAAATATCAAGTTTGTGAAGTAGTATCGTGCTTTATTTTCCAGCGAACATAACTAATGAAGTATATGCCTTTAGGGTACTTGATTTTTTTAAAAAAGTGAGGAATAGATGTACCTTTGTTTCTGTACAGAATAACCAATAGGTTCTGGATAAAGAGGACACACTTTGATGCAGCTTGGTTTTTCCGACAGTACTTTATATCTTTGTTAAGAGACCTCTCTGCATTTGCTTCTAGATATCCTAGGTGGGGCTAAAGATCAGATAATTAAATGCTCAGGGAGATAGAAAATATTTTATATTTTATGTTCATCTGGAGATCAAGTCGGGGGTCTTGGAAGAATGTTACATTTCACACAGTGATCCTGAGCTTATACTGGAAGTAGTAACTGTGCGATATTAAATTTCCTTTGGTTTTTTTGCACATGATAAAGGCAGTGTTTGTAATTCCAACAGTTACATGATGCAAAAGCAAAGTGATATAATATTAGAGTTTATGTATAAAAATATATCTATTCATATATTTTTATGGAGGCAAATAGAGTGGAAAATTATTATTTTCCTAGCACCTCTTTTATGTCCAGCAAAGGACTTCTGGCTTCCATCCATATCATTACGAAAAAATTAATAATGACTTTTGCCTAATTGATCTTAGTACTGATGAGGCCCAAATGCCTGCGGGTTCTGGAAGGAGTCGTATATGACATGGGCCTGGCCAGTCATTATATGGCATGGATCTGAATCGTTGATTAAAAACATGTAGCTAAGACCAAAGAATGAAGCAAAGACACTGATAAAGAAATAATCTCCCTTAAGGGTGCAGTGGGGAGTAGGGAAGGAGCTAAATTGTTTAGACAGGAGAGTGTTGAGCTAGTGAGATTATGGGCACCCTTTTTTCTATAACATGGAGAAACCATGTGTACAAAATCATTCTAAGCGCTAAACGAGACAGAAGTCTGAAATAATAAGAAAATTATGATGGCATGTTTTTTTTTTTTTTACTTTCATTTAAAATAAACAAACACACAAACACCTTCCAACTGTACTTTAATATACACTCACATCTGAATATTTTTATTATTATTTCAAGTAAGTAAATTTGAAATGCCTTTAGATTAAAGATATTCTATGACGAAAAATCTTCTGTAGCCTTAGATATGGAAATATGTATTATTTTTAGTTACATCTCCAGTGACTTGCATTATTTCTCATACTAATCAATGCTTGGTAAATAAGTGAATGAATGCAAATACATGTTAGTATTTAACGTGTTTAAATAGTATTTTGACATAAATGAAATTAGTGTTGAAATAAAATTTCTATTCTTCACATTTCTAAAAATAGCACTACTATTTACCATATATAGAACCATAAGTGACTGACAAATTGACAACCAGGTTTTACTTTAAACTTGTATGTATGTGCCAAAACTATGAGAATATATATTATTTTCATATCTTATAATTTTTAAAAATCCAATTTATGAAACTATAAGTATAGTCAAAGAAAAAAGAAAACTGTAGAGAGATAAAGTAAAAGAAAAAAATAAAGATCAAAATATGATCTTTCCAGATTATATAGAATACTATTAATCATTGTTATGATTTACCAGAGTTACTGACTTTTTATAATAATCAGGCATAGGAAGAAGAGAAACTAAATCTCCTTTTTAACAGTTGATTTTCAAAGACTTATATTTTAATGGTTTATAATATTTATTTTATCTTTCATTTAAAAATAGTTTTAACCTATACTTTGAAAATAATAACCTTCAGCACCTAACTTAATTTAGAAAAATTTATTGATGAAAACGATCAGTGACATTTTTAGTAAACATAATTATATGAGTAATTGAAAGATGTTATATTTTGAAAGGTGAAAGTCTAATATAGGACCACATAGCATGATTGGAGGTTCTAATATGTTTTTGTTACAATACAAATGTGTTTTATGGGAAAAACTAGAGAATGCCACTTTATTGTCACCTTTATTTATTAATTTAAATTATATTTTGTGCTAGGTCACTCACTATAGTTGCATTTTAATATATTACATATATTTCATAGTCGGGCTCAGTGGCTCAGCCTGTAATCCCGCGCTTTTGGGAGGCTGAGGTGAGTGGATTGCCTGAGCCCGTGGGTTCGAGACCCGCCTGGGCAGCGAGACCTCATCTTTACAATAAATCAAAAAATCAGCCGGGTGTGGTAGCGTATGCCTGTAGTTCCAGCTACTCGGAAGGATGAGGCAGAAGGATCACCGGAGCCCAGCAGGTCGAGGCTGCCATGGCCGGGAGCAGCCACTGCACTCCAGTCTGGGCGACAGAGTGAGACTCCAACTCAAAAAAAAAAAAAAAAAAATAGGTTACATATATTTCTAAAAGAACAATATAGGCTTAATTATATTAGTTAATGTGATTCTAATGCAACCATAATTCACTGTGATCTTTCTCTTTAAAAATTTCAGTTTTTGAAGATAGTTTTTTTATAGGATGTCTTTACTTATAAATATTATTTGATTTTGTGTGCTAAGAAAATATTGTTGATCTTTTTGTTCAACTTTTAGATTCGCTATTAAGATGTGTCATAGCCAGGCTCGGTGGCTCAGCCTGTAATCCCGCGCCTTTGGGAGGCTGAGGTGAGTGGATTGCCTGAGCCCGAGGGTTCGAGACCCTCCTGGGCAACTTGGCGAGACCTCATCTCTACAATAAATCAAAAATCAGCCAGGCATGGTAACGCGTGCCTGTAATTCCGCCTACTCGGAAGGCTGAGGCGGAAGGATCGCTGGAGCCCAGCAGGTCGAGGCTGCAGTGGCCGCTCCTGTCTGGGCAACAGAGTGAGACTCCAACTCAAAAAAAAAAATGTATCATGATTAAAATATACACATTATTTAAATAAGAAAAATAGTATTGTTTTGTGGTTAAAAATACTGTTTTAAGTTTGGATGCAGTGGTTCATGTCTGTAATTCCAGCACTCTGGGAGGTAGAGGCTGGAGAATTGCTTGCCAAGGAATTCAAGAGGAATCTAGGCAACATAGGGAGACCTTGACACTACAAAAAAAAAAAAAAAAAAAAAGGCGGGTGTGGAGGTGCATACCTGTAGTCCAAACTACTCTGGAGACTGAGGAGAAAGGATCACCAGAGCCTAGGAGTTTGAAGCTTTGGTGAGCTGTGATGGTACCAGCCTTGGTGACAGAGTAAGATCCTCAAAAAAAAAACCAAAACAAAACAAACAAACAGAAAGAAAGAAAAGAAAAGAAAAAAAACAATACGTTTAAGGTCAGTATCTCTAGACTCAAGTTTTGTCTCCTCTAGTTACTGCCAACATGTTAGAAAGTAATATTTACAAGCATAATTTTCTTAATATAAAAAGTAGTAATGAAAATATTTCTTAGAATATACTGTTAGGAAAAAATAAGATTATGAATACAAGACAAATGCAGATGTTTTATTGTTCTCATGTATTTTTACAGAAGTTGAAGTAAGATTCATTCCTGTATTTTTTTTTTCCTTTTTTACTTTAGAAAGCTGTGACAGGACATCCATTTCTCAAAGGATGGAGTAGATGTACTTTTTTCTACTCCTCCCACTAAGTACATCTTATAATTCATCATTATATATAAAAACATATACAAAGAAATTGTTGAGTGGCAGACACAAGATGGCTAGGCAGGAAATTTTGAGGCCAATATGAAGTTGGGTCATAAAATTTAAGCTGGTTAAATAGGGAAATAAGAACATGCAGGATAATAGAATCGAAGCATTTTAGATATAAAGAGATTATAGAAATGTTGAAGTTAAGATGCTAGAGGGATTGGGTAGAAATAGAAATTGGATGGGATGCTTCAAGATTGATTTATGGAGATAATGTTGTTATTACAATGATATAGTCTAGGTTTTACCACGAGAGTAAGAGATGAACACACAGTGGATGCCAAGATCATTTGAGGAATAAGATTGAATGAACTGAGGAGGGTGGTTACAAATGCATTGACATTATAATGAAATAAGACAAAAGGTGATCAATAAATATTTCTTAGTTTAATGAAATAAAAATATGATTAGATGAATGAGTACTCTGTATGTGAAGCATTCAGTTGATTATAATACTTATTTACCAGTATTTTTAATAATTATAATTATACTATATTAACAGTGCTAATTACTAAGTATAGGAGAAGTGCAGGCTACTGCCAAATTATTTTTAAATACCTAGCTCCAAAGGTCAGGAAATCTTTCACAAAGAATATATGTGTTAATATTTTTATAAGAATGAAGGAGTTTAAGGACAAGAGATTGAAAACAACCCAGTAAACAGTATGTACAATGAGAACAGTGATGGACTTGACATCTTTGAAGGCAGAAGAAAAAGTAGATGGACAGATATAAAAAAAGCAGGAAGAATAGTGGCATGGGATATATCCAGCTCAGAACACAGAGAGAATAAAAACAAAGATAAAGATTGCATAGTTTATCCAAAATACAAAAGAAGCATTTTAGATTTTTTTTTTTTAGGAAAAATAATTTTTTGGAAAAGTCTAAATTCAAAGGAAATCCCTCTTTACTGGATTGCTTTCATTCTCCACTGAATTCACTCTTACATGTGGAATTGTTGAGTGATACGTCATTGACTCTCAAGTTTGAATATAGTCCTCTTTTGGTGCAGAAGGGGCACAATGTCCCCTTGGTGAATGGAAGAATGGAATTAATTATGCCAGTCTTTACAGGAACACTTTTTTCTACTTGCTGATTCAAGTAGAACCTCAAAATGGGAAATGCATAATTGCAAAACCTCAAAAACTCACTCAACACTCAACTTAACTGATACACTGTGAAGGTTACAATTAAGTTGGAAAGAAACGACATTTTAAACAATATTGCCTTCTAATCCATAAATATAGGACATATTATTTTACGGAATTTTATGTACTTTTTAAAAATTACTTTGTAGATATTCTTGCTATCTGTGACTAAATAGCTTTATTTTCTTCCATCTGTAAAGATTTATTTCTTTTTCTTTTGTTATTGTACTAGCTAGGTATGTCAGCTTGATGTTTAGTTAAGATTATAAGAGAAGGTATCTTTGCCTTGTACCCAAGTTTAGCAAGTTCCTATCTGTTCCTACTTTTACTGAGAGGTTTTTTCTTTTGTTTCTGTCGCAGTTTCCAAAAATGGGAGGAGAGGATTTTTTTTTTTTAATAATTGGTAAGTTATTTTTTTAGTTTGGATTTGTATATAATCCTTACTCATTAGCCTGCTGATGTGGATTACATAGATTGATTTTCAAGGTTTCAACTAGATTTTTATGCCTAGGAAAAGTTCTACTCTGTTTTGGTGTATAATTCTTTTAGACATTTTAAAAACGAATTTACGGAGACGGGGCAAGATGGCGATGGCATAGGCGAACTGGTGAGATTCTCTGAATGTGAGTTCCCAAAAAGGTATCACTTCGCTACCCCCATCCCCCAGCCCACCACCAACCGCGGTGGGGTCAGGCCCGGGAACTTCAGTCCCACGCAAGACCAGATATTGCGCCCCTCCCCCAACTGCTGCAGTTCTACTCGTGTGTGGAAGTCTCCGGTCCCAGCCCCCTCCAGATCCCTCCCCAGCTGCATTGTCTCCAGCCCGGGCACCCGGCATCAAGCCGCCGGTCACACAGGGAGGCTCTGGGCACCCGCCCCTCAGAGACGCTGGTTCCATTTCTGGCTGAAGTCCTCTGTAGGGTCCCAGCGCCACTCTCACTGTTTAGAGCCTGCCCTTTGGAATTTTGGAGCTCTGGAATTCCGGGTCCACCCTGGCTGAGGCACTCAGCGTGAGACCCCAAATCAGAGGACCCAGACAAGCGGAGAGAAAAACAGACCGGCTTAAACTGCCTTGCCATTCTCCAGGCAGAGACTTCCATTGCCCTGCCCACCTATCAACAAACTTTACCTCATTTCCTAAGGCCAGGTATTGCAGCGTGCAGGGAAGTTTTGGGTCCCTGCTCCCTCCAGCTCTCTCCCCTGGCCTGGCACCCAGCACCACCGGTGGTACAGGGAGGCTCTGAGCGCCCGCCCCTCAGAGACACTGGTTTCATTACTGGCTGAAGTCCTCTGTAGAGTCCTAGCACCACTCTTGCCATTTAGAGCCTGCCCTTTGGAACTTTGGAGCTCTGGAACTCCGGGTCCACCCTGGCTGAGACACTCAGCGTGAGACCCCAAGCCAGAGGACCCAGACAAGCGGAGAAAAACAGATCTGTTTAAACTGCCTTGCCATTCTCCAGGCAGGGACTTCCATTGCCCCGCCCATCTAGCAACAAACTTTACCTCAGCTCCTAAGGCAACAGTGTGAAACAGGAGACAAAGCCCCACCCCTATGCTGCTGCAATGAAAAACAAAAGGGAGAGGCTGGAATCGGAGATCACAGAAGTGACTCTAGTCTGATCGCTTATTTTGACTTATGATTTTATCATTGAAACTGTTGGTCTAGATTACGTTTGGTGTTTACCTTCTGACTTATACTGTTTCTTGATTTTTTTGGCCTGTCTCTGTTTAGCTATCAGTATTCTTTAGGGAATCTTTCTTACCTGTCTTTTTTCACTTCTTCCCAGCCCTGTGTCTCTCTCTCACCTGATAGTTGGTATGTATATCTGTTTTCCCTCTTGCACTTCTCCCTTTCACTTATTTTGACTTATGATTTTATCATTGTAACTGTTAGTTTAGATCACGTCTGTTGTTGACCTTCTGACCTACACTGTCTCTCGATTTTATTGACCTGTGTCTGTGTAGCTATCAGTACTCCTTAGGGAATCTTTCTTACGTGTCTTTCTTCACTTCTTCCCGATCCTGTGACTGTTTTTCACCTGATAGCTGGTATGTATATCTGTTATCCCTCTCGCACTTCTCTCTTTCGCTCATTTTGACTTATGATTTTATCATTGTAACTGTTGGTTTAGATCACGTTTGTTGTTTACCTTCTGACTTACACTGTTTCTCGATTTTATTGCCCTGTCTCTGTGTTGCTTCAGTACTCTTTAGTACTATGTAGCTATCAGTACTCTTTCTTACGTGTCTTTCTTCACCTCTTCCCAGCCCTGTGTCTCGTTCTCACCTGATAGATGGTATGTATATCTGTTTTCCCTCTCGCGCTTCTCTCTTTCTAACTCCCTATTGACCCCCCCTTCCTCCATTATTTTCCTCTTCTATATGCCCCCTTTTTAAATCTAGGGACCAAGACTGCAAACTGCTGAATAGACAGACTGTAAAGCAGAGGGAAAAGTGAACAAAACCAGAAGACCCTCATAAGGAAGAACAGGTCATTGCAGAAGAGAAATAAAAGCAACTCCACCTTCCCTCAAAAACAGAATTGAAGAGGGGGAGGGAAAGGGGTAAAGGGAGAAAAATCTACAGAAATGAATAAAAACCAAAAGAAGAGTATGGGTCTCTCCCAGACGCCTGGGAGAGCAGACACTGAGAAAACTGACTTTGGAATACAAACAATGAAAAGTCCCCAGAATGAAGGGTCTCAAAATGCAAATGTAGATATCAAAACAATAATGGAGAGATTAAAAAGAATTGAGGAGACACAAGAAGAAACTAGGAAGGAGCTGATATCTGAGATAACAGTAATAAAGAATACTGTGAATGAAATAAATAACAAATTGATAAGCATGGAAAGCAGAATTACCGAAGCAGAAGAAAGAATCTCAGAGCTTGAGGACCAAAATATAGAAATAACCCAAACTCTTAAAAACACAGAAAATAAGCTCAAAAAGACAGAACAAAACCTTCAAGAGATGAGTGACTACCTCAAGAGGCCTAACCTAAGAATAATCGGAATCCCTGAGGCAGAAAGAGAAACAGAGACCACATTGGAACAAACTTTCCACGAGATCATTCAAGAAAATTTCCCTTATCTAATCAGTGATACAAAAATTCACACACAGAGATTCAGAGAACCCCCGCAAGACAACAAATGAGAAGACCAACTCCTAGACACATAATAATTCGCCTAAATAAAGTAGGCACAAAAGAAAAAATCCTAAAGGCAGCAAGAGAAAAAGGCCAGATCACCCACCATGGAAGACCAATCAGAATAGCAGCAGATTTATCTGCAGAAACCCTGCAGGCTAGGAGAGCTTGGAGCCCTATCTTCAAAGTCCTAAAGGATAAACAATTTCAACCAAGAATAACCTTCCCAGCCAAGCTAAGCTTCATCAGTGAGGGAGAATTAAAATCTTTCCCAGATATCCAATCCCTAAGAACTTATGCAGCCACAAAACTATCTCTACATGAAACACTTAAGAAAGTACTAAACACAGAAGAAAAGGAAAAAAGAACAACGTTCTTCACAAGAGTACAGGGAAAAGAATAAAATATACACGAACCAACTCCAAAAGCAAAAGAAAGACAAAAAAAAAAAAAAAAAAAAAGAAAAAGAAAAAAGAAAAAACCAAGTGGAAGAACAATAACTCAATAAGAACTCCATGATAGGGATGAACTCTCACATTTCAATAATTAGTCTGAATGTGAATGGACTAAACGCACCACTGAAAAGACATAGAATGACAAAAGGGATAAAATATCACCAGGCAACAATATACTGCCTTCAAGAGACCCATCTCACTAGAAAGGACATACACAGACTCAAAGTAAGAGGATGGGAAACAAATTTTCAGGCGAATGGAACACAAAAGAAAGGAGGAGTCGCGATCCTAATTTCAGACAAAATACCATTTAAGCTATCAAAAATTAAAAAAGATACAGAGGGCCACTACATAATGATAAAAGGTTCACTCCATCAACAAGAAATATCTATCCTAAACATATATGCACCCAACATAGGCACACCAACATTCATAAAGCAACTTCTAGGAAAACTAAAGAAAGACATTGACTCCATACATACACCATAATAACTGGGGACTTTAATACACCACTCACAACCTTAGACACATCATCAGGACGAAAAATCAGCAAGGAGATCCGGAACCTCAATGAGACTCTGGACCAAATGGACTTAATTGATACCTATAGAACACTCCATCCAAAGACCACAGAATATAAATTCTACTCATCACCACATGGAACACATTCTAAGATCGACCACATAATTGGACACAAATCAAGTATACGCAAATTTAAAAGGACTGAAATTCTGCCATGCACCTTTTCGGACCACAGTGGAATAAAAATAAACATTGACACCAACAAAGTCCCCCCAAAACCCACAAAGACATGGACACTAAACAGCATGATGCTAAGTAACTCCTGGGTCAATGATGACATCAAAATAGAGATCAAAAGATACCTGGAAACAAATGAAAATAAAGAAACATCTTACCAAAATCTCTGGGATGCCTTAAAAGCTGTAATAAGAGGGGAATTTATATCCCTACAAACACACATGAGGAAAATGGAAGGAACAGAAATTCACAACCTAACAAGCAACCTAAAGAAGCTGGAAAAGCAAGACCACAAAAACCCTAATTTCAGCAGAAGAATCCAGATCACCAAAATAAAAGCCCAAATCCAGGACATAGAAGACAAAAAGATAATACAAAAAATCAATGAAACAAAAAGCTGGTTCTTTGAAAGGGTAAACAAGATTGATGGTCCCCTAGCTAGACTGACCAAGAAAAACGAGAAAAAAACCAAATAAGCATAATCAGAACACAAAGATGAAGTCAATCTGACCCTTAAGAAATACAAAAGATCATTAGAGACTACTACGTACCCTTGTATGGAAACAACTTGAAAACCAGAAGGAAATG
>NW_007051305.1:0-819 GCF_000164805.1 Carlito syrichta | reverse complement strand
CTAGCTTCCTAACTGACCAGTTGAATTAACTAGCTACATACCTGACATAACTAGCTTACTTATATAGCTAGCTTCCTAGCTAGCCAGTTGAAGTAACTACCTAAAATAACTACCTAGGCAGATGGCTAGCCATCTGACTCAACTAGCTTTTTAACTAGATAACCAGCTGGATAGCCAACTGTCTTAAAGTGCTGACTTTACTAGCGAGCATGCCGGTTGCCAGGTGACTTAACTAGCTGACTTAAATTTCTAGCCTGCTGGTTGCCAGCTGACTTAACTAGCTAGCCACCTGGTTGTCAGCTAACATCACTAGCTGTCTATCTTGCCAGCTGGCTAGCCAGCTGACTTACCTAGTTTACTTAAGCTAGCAAGCTGGCTAGCCACCTCACTTAGCTTGTTAGTTATCAACGTAGCCAGCAGGCTAGGCAGCTGACTTAACTAGCTGACTTGAACAACTATCCTGTTGGCTAGCAAGCTGATTTATCTAGCTAGCTACGTATCTATCCAGCTGGCTAGACAGCTGACTAAACTACCTGAATTAACAAGCTAGAAAGTTGGCTAGCCAGCTGACTTAACTCGCTGACAACACTAGCTAGCCAGGTAGCTATCTAGTTGTCTTAACTAGTTATCTACCTACCTAGCCAATTGGCTAGCGAGCTATCTTAACTAGCTGAATTAACCAGTTATTCAGCTGGCTAGCCAACTGACTTAACTTGCTCACTATCTAGCTAGCCAGCTGGCTAGGCAGCTGAGTTAAGTAGCTGACTTAACTAGTAGCTACTTAGCTAGCCAGCTGACTTAAATAGTTAGCTAACTGAA
>NW_007051304.1:0-1014 GCF_000164805.1 Carlito syrichta | reverse complement strand
CCTTTTGGCTTTGCATATTCAGATTTGAGAAACAGCTTATGATAATAGTACATAATTAGAGATGGACATCGACCATATAATGTGACACAAAAATGGCAAACAACAAGAGAAGCAGAATGGATATTTATTAAAATTAAAAATAGCCAGTAATAACATTCAATTATTTAGCAAACAGATAGTAAATGAAGACAGCAATCAGACAGTAAGATAAAGCAATAATTCAACAAACATTCACACCTGTGAGGGATTGGGACAGCCAGCCCAGGTAAGAAGTCCATGCAGGGTGTAGGCTTTGTGCTTTAGCAAGCAGCAGGTGTGGCTGCCCCTTGGGAAGTGTCACACTCAGCCTGCAGAGAGGGGACAGAGAAATGTCTGAACAATCCCCGGGCTGACGACTTGGAGTAGAGAACCACCCCCCACCTTGGTTTTGACAGCTTTCCTGTTGCATCCAGATTCAGCCCGAAAGGTTGAAGTGGAGTGGACTAGCAAGAAGCCAGACAGTGTGAGTTGGCTCCAAGCCCCCTGCTCCATGACTGTTAGGTCCACGTGTGTGGCCAGACACAAGTGTTTCCACCCTGAAATAGTCCTCTTGTCAGTCAGGAAGCAGCCAGAAAGCAGATGCATCCTCAGATGGGGGCACTTGGGAAGAATTTTAGAGGGGGATTCTGTCAGGGCTGTGAGCAGGAGTCACCAAGTGGTGATGCAGCTCCTAGGGGTGCAGGGTAGCAATGCTGGGAGTCTCCAAGTCTGAAGAGCAAGCCAGAGAGGAGCCATTAAACCTGGGGAAAGCTGAGCTCATGCTTTTGGTGAAAAACACATAGATGGGAAGGAGCCAGTAAGGAAAGACGTGGTGTCCTGGCAGCGCTACACAAAGCCTGTATGCAAAGGGGCTGAAGCCAATGTGGCAGTGGCAGTGGCAGCTATCGGGGCCTAATATGCCCCTTCTCACCCTTCCAGAGCAGGCATGTAAAGCCCCCAGATCTAGGAGCTGCCTCCTGATGACCCACCTACTCC
>NW_007051303.1:0-1159 GCF_000164805.1 Carlito syrichta | reverse complement strand
TATCACCACCCCGAGCTGTACATGACGAAAGGTCTGATTGGTTGAGTGTGGCCGAGAAGAAGATGCTGTGTCTTCCTTCCGCTCCCAGACCGGAGAGTCAGTGTATTCTTCCTTCCAGCTCTGAGTCATGGAGGCTCCGTTCCTGGCAAGTGAGTCCGAGAGGCTGGGGCTTCCTTCCCCCATCTGTTGCCCACTCACAGGATTGGAGCTCTGTGCAGGGCCGGGCAGGCCGGGACAGTGGGGTTCAGATTTTCTTCACGCTGCTTTTCTTGTAGAGCAGAGGTTACAAGCTGGTGGCGATCACCTGTTAGGACCTGGACACCTGACCTCACTCAGCACCCACCCCTGAAGCATGGATGTCACTCCAAGAGAAGTGGGTCCCTGTCCTTCCCGTTGGCTCCCGCGCATGGGTTTGGAGAAGGTTTTCCTCGCAGTAGAGGCACTGTCTATGATCACAGCACTCTGAAATTCTCACTAAAAGGTTTGGCTACTTTTCAAGGAGACTATGTGTCAAGAACAAATGCCAGGGTGCTCTCCGCAAAGTTGAGTGGTGAATGTCTGTGGTGGGAAGTAAAGGAAACTTATAGAACCCTAAGGGAAGCAAGCTAAATCGTTGGCTATGGACAGCTAGGAAGCGTATCCCCGCAATCAAAGCACACTTCATTGTGCACCAAAACGACTCCTGCTAAGGGTAGGCCAGGCATGGAATCTCCCACCTCTCATCCAGCACTTTGGCAGACTGAGGACGGAAGATTCCTGGAGCCCAGGAGTTGAAACATGACTGTGTAACATCAGGCAGCCTCATCTCTATCTCCAAAATGTCATCAATGAGCTGGGCTTGGAGACATAGGCTTTTCGTTGCAGCCGCTTGGGAGGATTGCCTGAGCCCCGGAGGTCTACCCTGTGGTCAGGTGTGATTGTACCACTCTAGTACCGTCTGGGCATCAGAGTGAGGCCCTGACTCAAAGAGAAACGCAACCCACAGATGCGGAAAATATATTTACGTATGTACATCTGACGAGGGATGATCAGCTCGGAACTACAAGGAACTGCCACTTGCCGACAAGAAAAAAGCAAACAGCCTCATTTCACAGTGAGCAAAAGATAGGAACAGACCCTTCTCAACAGCAGACATACAAGCAGCCACCAAAGACATTTG
>NW_007051302.1:0-1089 GCF_000164805.1 Carlito syrichta | reverse complement strand
AACTCCAAAACTGCTTGCAAAGGACTGAACTAGCTTTCGTTCTGACCAACAGTGTGTGAGTGATACTTTTCTGCACAACTCATCAACATCTGACATTTTTGACTTATTGACAATAGCCGTCTTACTGGTGAGAGATGATATCTCATTGGGAATCTGGTCTGCATTTCTCTGATGATTATCGATGTTAAATATTCTTTTCATTTGTTTGCTAGCTGCTTGTTTCATATTTTAAAATGTCTGTCGATGTTCTTAGCTCACTTTTTTAATGAGGTTGATTTTTTTCTTTTTGGGATTTTTAAGTTTCTTACTGACTCAGAATATTATGGCTTTGTCGGATGCATGGTTTGCAAATATTTTCTCCCGTTTGGTGGATTGTCTGTGTACTCCGTTGAATGTTTGTTTTTGCTATGCATACGCATTTTAGCTTAATGAAGTTCTACTTGTCCGTTTTTGTTTGTTACGTTTGCTTTTGCAGACTCAGAAATAAATGTGTTGCTTAGGCCAATATCTTGCAGTGTGTCTCATGGGTTTTCTTCTACATGTGTATTGTTTGAGGTATTACATTTCCATCTTAAACGCACCTACAGGTCCTTCTTGCAGGTGGTGACAGATGAGTGCTTAGCTTCTTCCTTCTGCGTATGCTCAGCCGATTCTCCCAGAACTATGCGTAATAGAGAGTGTCCTTTCATCGGTGATTATTTCTGTCCACTTTACCAAGATCGATGGGTATTGGTTGTAGGTGAGCAGCTTTATTTCTAGGCTCTCTGTTCTGTTGTATCTACTAGGAAAGCGTATTTTCTAAAACTAGAATTAGACAAGGAGGTACACTCTCACCCCTTCTATTTAGCATTGTTCTGGAAGTACTGGTCAGAGTAATCAGGCAATAGAGATAAATAAGATGTATCCAGGTAAAAAAAAAAAGAAAGTCAAATTATGTCTCTTCACAGAGATACGGTTGTTTCTATATTTAGAGAACTGTAAGGACATCCCTAAATTACTCCTAGACTTAATATGAGACCTCGGTGAACTCCCAGGATACAAAATCGATGTTCAAAAATTAATAGCATGTCTATATGCCGACAGCGTTCG
>NW_007051301.1:0-750 GCF_000164805.1 Carlito syrichta | reverse complement strand
GATCTGAGTTTCACATGTTCTCACTCATATAGTGGGCCTTGAACATCCAACGTAATTCTGTAAGAAAATGACTGACAGTGGTGGGAAACTATGGGGGGGAGGGGAAGGGAGATGGAATTAACAGTAGTAAATATCTGTCTGGGGACGGCGAGACACCTCTTATCAACAAGGGTGCCTGAATGAAGCCTATTTGTATACCTAACCCTTAACTGTACCCCAGAATATCATAATAAAAAATATTGATTAAAAAAAGCATGTATTATGGGGGTACCTAGGGAAGCCCACCTTGTCATGTACCATAAAGTCCCCTGTAGTCAAAAAAGGGAGCATGCATCCATTTTTACCAGAAAAAAATGAACATTTTTAAATGTTTTCTTTTTAAAGAAATAACTGACATCCCTCCCTCCCTTCATATTTGATATCAGCAGCTGCTCAGTACTGGAAATGGTCTGCTCCCTCTGCTTTATTTAGCCAAATTCAGTTTAATGATCAGTCATTTTTCTGTCATTTTCAAATACTTCAGTTAAATGAAATATTTAAGTTAGTAAGTTGAGGTCACTAGATTAAAAAGTTTTTAAAAATTGTTAATTTATGTATGCCAAGAATCTCCTTATCTGGAGCTTACATTAGAAAACTTTTAGATTTAATAACTTTTGGTAGTCAGTTTATCAAATAGAACTTGTGATATGCCCTTAATATTAACCTTAAGAGAAATAGATACAGCTTCTTTGCCAGTTGAAGTTCTGTTTT
>NW_007051300.1:0-900 GCF_000164805.1 Carlito syrichta | reverse complement strand
GTGCACAAAGGAAGATCTGGGAGGCCTAGCCCAGGAACAAGTCCTGCAGTTGTTCACCATCATCAGAAGTGTCTGGATGCTGATGGGAATCACTTTGAGCAGCTCTTGTACTTGCAGATGTCAAATGTAACTTGGATTCATCTTTTGTTATCAGTAGGTATTGAGCATTACAATTTTAATAGTTTTTTTTTCCTTTTTTAAGTTGTGTATACTTTTTCGGCACCCTCCATATATATACACACACACTTGTTTATGTATGGATTTACTATGATGAATTGATGTGTGTGGTTATGGAGGATGAGAAGGCCCCCCACGTACTGTCTGTAACCTGAATATCCAAGAAAGTTAGTGGTGTGATCAGGTCTAAGACCAAAAGTCTGAGCACCAGGAGACTCCAGGGTGTGACTCCCAGTCCAAGGGCAGAAGAAGACCTACGTACCAGGCATAGGGCATGCAAGAAGGGAGGGAGCAAAGGGGAGAGGTTTTTTCTCTGTGTTTTGTTCTATCTAGGCCCTCAGGGGATTGGGTGACACCCACCCATGTTGGGAAGAGCAATCTGGTCCACTGAGTCCAATAAGTCAGATAGTGATCACATGTGAAAACCCCTTCCACTCTCACAGACACATTCAGAAATGACATTTAATCTGGACTTCCTGTAGCACAGTCAAGTTGACACATACAATGAGCCATTGCACTGCCTAACACGTGTGACCTGTGAAAGTTTCCAAATGCATGATGAATGTGTGTTCAAGTTTTCTGGAATGATGGGTCCTTTTTTTTTTACTTCTCTCGTCCTAAATCAGTCTGTTTTGTTCTGGACATGTTTTTTCCTATAGCCCAGGGAGAAAACTTTCATTTCCCCTTTACATGACTGCCTACAATCATTTACTATGATCCACC
>NW_007051299.1:0-866 GCF_000164805.1 Carlito syrichta | reverse complement strand
AATACCTTGGCATCTTCCTAACTAGAGACGTGAAAGACCTTTATAATGAAAATTACAAAACACTGCTCAAAGAAATCAAAGCTGACACGAACAAGTGGAAAAATATCCCATGCTCATGGATCGGAAGAATCAACATTGTGAAGATGTCCATCTTACCTAAGGCAATCTACAAATTCAATGCAATACCCATTAAATTACCAACAACATTCTTCTCAGACCTAGAAAAAACAACACAGGAATTCATATGGAAACACAAACGTCCAAGAATAGCCAGAACAATCCTCAGTAAAAAAAACAAAGCAGGTGGTATCACAATACCAGACTTCAAACTTTACTATAAAGCTACAATCATCAAAACAGCTTGGTATTGGTACAGGAACAGGTATATAGATCAATGGAGCAGAATTGAGATTCCAGAAGCAAAACCTCAATTCCTCAACCAACTCATCTTCGACAAAGCCCCCACCACCTACCAGTGGGGAGAAGAGAACCTATTCAGTAAATGGTGCTGGGAAAACTGGTTGACCACATGCAGAAAATTGAAACAGGACCCTTATCTATCCCCATGCACAAAGGTTAACTCCAAATGGATCAGAGACCTAAATGTAAAACCTCAAACCATAAGAACCTTAGAAAAGGAAGGAAATACTCTCATGGAAATCGGAACTGGCATCCAATTCCTGTACAAAACCCGAAACCCACAGGACTTAAGAGAGAAGATAGACAAATGGGACCTTATTAAACTGACAAGCTTCTGCAAAGCCAAAGAAACCATCAAGAGAGCAGGAAGACAGCCTACAGACTGGGAAAAAGTCTTTGCCAACTCTAGGTCTGACAAAGGCTTAACATCCTGGATCTACAAGGAG
>NW_007051298.1:0-744 GCF_000164805.1 Carlito syrichta | reverse complement strand
CAGCTTCACAATGTTGATTCTTCCGATCCATGAGCATGGGATATTTTTCCACTTGTTCATGTCAGCTTTGATTTCTTTGAGCAGTGCTTTGTAATTTTCATTGTAAAGGTCTTTCACGTCTCTGGTTAGAAAGATGCCAAGGTATTTCATTTTTTTTGTGGCTATTGTGAATGGAACTGTGTTTTTTATTTGGGTTTCTGTTTGCTTATTATTGGTGTAGAGAAATGCGATTGTCTTTTGTACATTTATTTTCTATCCTGAGATTTTTCCAAAGGCTTTTATCAATGTAAGGAGGCCTTTGACAGATTCTCTTGGGTTTTCAAGGTACACCATCATATCATCTGCATAGACAGATAACTTGACTTCCTCTTTTCCTATTTGAATACCTCTGATTGCCTCCTCTTCTCTGATTGCTTTAGCCAGGACTTCCAATACTATATTGAAAAGGAGAGGAGAGAGTGGGCATCCTTGTCTAGTTCCAGTTTTCAGGGGAATTGGTTCCAATTTTTGTCCATTTAGGAGTATGCTGGCTGTGGGTTTCTCACAGATGGCTTTTACTATTTTGAGGTATGTTCCCCGTATGCCTAGATGTTCAAGAGTTTTTATCAAGAAGGGGTGCTGGATTTTATCAAAAGTTTTTTCTGCATCTAGTGATATGATCATGTGGTTTTTGTTTTGACATCTGTTGATGTATTTAATTACATTTATGGTTTTACGAATATTGAACCAGCCTTGCATGCCAGG
>NW_007051297.1:0-1544 GCF_000164805.1 Carlito syrichta | reverse complement strand
AAATCACCTATAGAGTACTTACAATACCTAATGCAGTATAAATGCTATGCAAATAGCTGTTATTCAGTTTTGTTCAGGGAATGAGAGTTTTTTTTAAAGTCTGCACGTGTTCCATACAAACATGATTTTCAACAAATATTTTTGATCGGTGGTGGGTTGAATTCATAGATGCAGAACCCAGGGAAATGCAGGGCCAGCTGAACGCACACAACCATCCTGCATGCAGCAATGTCTGTGGCCCTATTCAACTATCAGCTTCTTCAGGGCAGGGGCCATATTTCTTTATCCAATTCTTCTTACTCCTTGCTCATTTGCATGATTAACTGAAAAAATAAATTTCTATTCTGATTTTAGGAGCCCCAAACTGCTCTTTATAGAGGAGAGCTACAATAGGAAGGGATTGTGGAATGAATGGGCTGTGGATTATGGCTCACACACCCACAGGGGATGGGGTTCCATTTCTTTCCTTTTTTTTAGTTGGATTCTCACTCTGTCACCCAGACTGGAGTGTAGTGGCCGCTCCTGGCCACCACAGCCTCGACCTGCTGGGCTTTGGTGATCCTTCCGCCTCAGCCTTCCAAGTAGCTGGAACTACAGGTGCACGCTACCACACCCAGCTAATTTTTTTTTTATTTATTGTAGAGATGAGGTCTCGCCTGCCCAGGTGGGTCTCAAACCCGTGGGCTCAGGCAATCCACTCACCTCAGCCTCCCAAAGGCACGGGATTACAGGCTGAGCCACTGAGCCTGGCTGGGGTTCCATTTCTATAAGTACAGTGTATATCCTGATACAAGGAGCTGAGGAGAGCAAAGGAAGCACCCAGTAGACTGGGGATCACGGGAGGGAAGGCATCTCCAGACAAGACTGAGGGTGGCTAGGAGAAAACAGAGGGACAGGCAGCCAGAACTCAGTCTGCTACACACATGCAAACAGTCAGTTGAGAAGCCTTGATCTGGAACTCAATGCTCTGAGGTCTGTGTTTTCAAAATGACTGCACCCTGGGCTCACTCAAATGAGGGAAAAGAGATATGGTTGGTCTCCTTCAAGTCTCCAGAGTAGCATGGCCCACTAAAAAAAATAAAAATAAAAGAAGGGGATTGTGGTAGGCATAGTATTTGCCCTGAAAATGTCCACATCCTAATCCTTGGAACTGTGTAACCTTATATGGAAGGGGGGACTTTGCCGATGAGATTAAGACAAAGGACCCTGAGGTGGGAATGGTAATCTGTTACTCAAGTCAGCCAAACGCAATCACAAGTCCTCAAAACCTTCCCCAGCTGTGGTCACCAAGCAGCTATGACTACAGAAGGCAGCAGAGAGGTGCCATGTCTCTGGCGTTGGAGATCGGGGAAGAGCCATAAACCAAGGAACGTGGGAAGTTTTTGGAAGCTAGAAAAGGTAAGAAAACAAGTGGTCCTCCAGCGAATCTTCCAGGAAACATTGTAGCTCTGCCAACACCTTGGTTTGAGCCCAGGGAGATGTCCGTTGGACTCCACACCTGTGTAATTATAATACATTACATTTCTGTTGTTTCAAGCCACTGA
>NW_007051296.1:0-779 GCF_000164805.1 Carlito syrichta | reverse complement strand
AGGGATGACTGAAATGCTGTCCCGGTCAACTGGGACTGTCTGCTACATGACGGGATGGAGTCATCTGCATGGGCCATGTCAAGTTGATGACTCTGGTGTGTGCAGCAGCTCTCCCTCTGCCAAGGGCCACCAGCCCCTTAATAAACACCCAGCACCAGCCATGAGGGCTGAGCCAGGAACTGACGTCGGAGAGTGTCATCTGAGACAGGGAGACCCTGCACCACACTTGTATTTGAGTTTTAATTTAAGAGTAATGTAATTGCAGTGACTCACTCTGCATGTTACTTGAATTGCATCAAAAGGAAATGAATTTTATTCTCAAAAGACATTTCTTTAGATACTTCTGGAACTTTGTGCATAGAAAATTTGTGGCAAAGACCTATAAAATATTTGCTGTTAGGAGAGTATTCAATTTCATATTCCAGTTTAAATTGGGACTAGTATAAAACTCACAAACGATGTTGATTTAAACTATTTTTTAATCTATCAAAAAGCAATCACATTTTCTTCAGATTACTTAGTCATCTTGAGTGTGTCATAGGTAAGGAAATAAAGGAAGCAAGTTTAATTTCTGGGTGAAGCACTTCAACTATTTTTTTCTTTACCCTTATAGCCTACCATAGATTAAACATCTAATTTCAAGTCAGAATCAGATTCAAATCGGAGTTTAAAATCAGCTTCAGACCTCAAGGGCAGCTCACACCCTGCACTCATATAAGTTGCTAAGAATCAACTAGAAAGAGGTATTCCTAGCAAAACACAGAAGGAATAGCTGTTCC
>NW_007051295.1:0-1256 GCF_000164805.1 Carlito syrichta | reverse complement strand
CACTGTTTTCCACAGAGGTTGTACTAGTTTACACTCCCACCAACAGAGTAGAAGTGTTTCCTCTTCCCCACATCCTCTCCAGTATCTGTTGTTTTTTGAGTTATTGATGATGGGCATCCTGACTGGAGTTAGGTAGTATCACATTGTGGTGCAAAGGCTTTTTTAAAATACAGGCATAGAAGAAAACATAATCCTTAATTCCCTCTGTGTATATACATTGACCTTCACATTTACTTCACATAAAAACAAATTTGGTATATGCTGATTCAATTTACACAAAAATAAGACATGTTATTAGGCTCCAGGGTGGAATAACAGTGCTGGTTTCTAAGTAATGTAGGTGTCAGTAATTTGCCTAATTTGTCTCAGAATGAATTAAATCTTGTTGATATATTTAGCAAATATAATTGTCTACCTATTTTAGTCCCTTAAACAAGTAGAAAGAAAACAGTTTGAAAGAAGGAGACCCTCCTCACTTGCAAAGAGCCTCCCATTCTGTAATGTAGGACCCTATGAAATGGGTAAATGAAATCATAAATGATTACCAATCAATTTAATTCAAATAGGTTGAACAATGAAGGCCGTTTTAATGAAAAACTCAGGCCAAAACCTCAAACAGGCATTTTGATACTATACAATTGAATATTTGGATGTGTGATTATATTAAATGGAGCAAAATGCCATAGGCAATGAACCTTATGATCTCTACAGTCTATTCCTACCTACTTTTAAGCTCGAAGACCTGGAGCAGGATCATAGCTTATTCAGATTTTGTAAAATGTCAAATTCACATTTTTCTCATCCAAAATGACTGACGCTGCACTACAACTTGTGTCTATACTTAGATTTTAATAAAGACATGAGTTGGATGACTTGTCTTTACATGTTGTATTCTACAGTAACTGTCTTAAAATATACAGGCAAAAGAAAGTGAGAGCTGTCATTGCTAGGCAAACCTACAATGCTAGAATGCTAAATGTTAAGTTCTTCTGTTATTCAAAATGTAGATACTAATTTTATTTACCATTATTTCCTTTACCATCTGTGCTTGGAATAAGACATTAACTAAACAGACTCCATGTTTTGGCACAATTCTTAAATCAGAATGTTAAATGTAGTGTAATGGTTTGCCTTGCTGAATAAGCATAGACGGCCTCTGTTAGGCTTGTTGTGAATGTGCATCTTCCTTGGGAGGGAGGTTTTCAAAATGTGCAGCACTCTTTATGGGCTATCTATGTTATTCTAAATAGTGCATG
>NW_007051294.1:0-835 GCF_000164805.1 Carlito syrichta | reverse complement strand
GACAGTCCAGTCATTTTAATTAGTTTGTATATAGAAAGTAATTCCAGCTCTATATCATACAAGACAAAATATTAAATGAAACTCAAACTGCTTCTTTTCTTCATGTTGTATCAAAGTCTTTTTGTTCCTTTTGCATGGACTTTCAGTTCTTTACAAGAATAAAAAATACACTCCTTTTCCTCAGAACTTCCCTTCTCAACAACCACTAAGTTTGTATTATATGACCATAATTGATGGGTAACAATATAAGCAAATGTGTTTATGATATCCATTCTTTATTTAACTTTACTCTTAATTCATAGAGGAAATTATGGTATCAAGGTACTGCCCTTAAGAGTTCTTAAAGTGTTTCATTCCACTTTTTGTTTTGTGACCTGTTTTCATTGCCTAGACGCACTGGGAGAAATGAGGAAACTGATCTCATTTGTTTTAATCTCTCAGTGGCCAGCTATTATTTTCCTGAAGCCTGGCCATGGGTTTTGTCACAGGGCTTTGTAGAATGCCTCTTTGTTTCAAGCACAGACCATGCTGACCTTGGACTGCAACAGAGGGCAGAAACCATGAGGAGTGCCCCACACTGTGACTTTTATTCCGATTGTCTTTAGATGTTCTCACTTGGCTCAAATCAGGCTTCCCAGAACACAATCTTAGGGTGGGGTTTACAATGAGAGCAGAATTTCTTCAGAAAGATTTACCCTATAAACCTTTTGCATTAGGTATTCTCACTGAGCTTGCTCTCGTTCCTTAAAATGTTTTTATTCCCATTCCTTTCATCCTTCGTTCAGCTCTCTAGGTCAGATGTGGCCTTCCTCTCTGATTTTGCTTCTCACACACG
>NW_007051293.1:0-808 GCF_000164805.1 Carlito syrichta | reverse complement strand
CTTTTTTTAGAGGGGCAAGGAAACTGATGAAGAAAATATATACAAGATCTCTATAAGTAGAGATGTTAAATCTCACTGATTTACTTATTCATTCATCCATGAGAAAGTTATAAAATATAATAATAAAGAGTATTAGCATTTGTATGAAACACTATTAAACATTATCTCATTTATTATTGGTGTCAACTCTAAGAAGTGAATATGATTATCCTTCTTTTACAGAGAGTAAACCCCTGTGGTTTAGAGGCAAAAGCAGAATTGGATTTGAACTCAGGCTGTGTGATTCCAAAGCCTATTTTTAAAATCCATGTATTGTGTTAACACTGGTCAGAAGAGTAAAATCATATATCTTTTAAAAATAGAATGCAAATTTTATATGAAAAATATAAAGATATAAATGTTTTATATCTGAATGAAATATGTGGGGGTAAAACATAAAATATTTTATATGCATGTATTACTTGTTTGGGAATATTTTTAATACCATTTTTTGTTACAAAAAGTGATTGAAGTAGAGCTTTACAAATATGGCTTGTTTAGTAAAATAGTGAGAGACATGATGCAAGAATGATAAAGAGGTAACTTGTAACCACAAGATATATATAGATATACAACCTGTCTTTCAACAGATTATTCAGCCAGCATTTGAGTCCTTATCAAGCACCAGACACTATTATAGGCACTGGCAACACATATGATCCTTGGTCCTACTTTTTGCATTGTAGTGGAGGGATACAGAAGAAACCAACAAATATATTCTCTTATTATGGTTAGTGGTAATTATTATGGTGAAAAATAAAACCAGAGC
>NW_007051292.1:0-1312 GCF_000164805.1 Carlito syrichta | reverse complement strand
TGAATCAAACATATTCCTATATACTAGCAATGAACACGTGGACACAATACCATTTTTTCCTTGCTCAAAAAAAAAGGAAACCAGACTCGGTGGCTCAGCCTGTAATCCCACACCTTGGGAGGCTGAGGTGAATGAATTGGCTGAGCCCGCAGGTTCGAGACCAGCCTGGGCAACTTGGCGAGACCCAGTCTCTACGATAAATCAAAAAAATTAACCAGGCATGGTGGCACACGTCTGTGGTTCCCACTACTTGGAAGGCTGAGGTGGAAGAATCGCCAGAGCCCATCAGGTTGAGGCTGTGGTGGCCATGAGCATGCTCTTGCCCTCCAGCCTGGACAACAGAGGGAGATTCCGACTCAACAAAAAACCAAGAAAACACAATGCTACGTCAAAGAAGCCAGACCCAGATGGCCTCGCCCCGTGTGCCTCTAAGTACATGAAATCCCCAGAACAAGCCAATCCATAGAGGCAGAAGGCAGGGGCTGGGGGGACAAGGAAAACGGGGAACAACATGGATGGTTATGGGGTTTGTTGTGGGGGATGAAAATGTTCCCAAATCAACTGTAAGTCGCCCAGTCCTACAGGATACTGCATTGCGGGCTTCAAAGCCCCAAGAGTACTGAATTCCATCTCAATCAATTAAGAAGGCAGTGACTGAGTTCTAGAAAATCCCAACAGCATCCATTCAAGAGTGATGCTCCTTACCCCAGTGGAGGGTCATTCAATGACTGGACTGTTTTGAAACAGGAGACTTCAGATGTGTAACTGTTTTTAGAAATGCTCATCAGCCTGGCAGAGATCGAAATCATTATTGTGTGGCATCCAAAATGGTTGTGTAACCCAAAGGACGCACCTTATGCCCAGAGCGGTCCCTGCCATTCTGTCTCCAAGTCGGGAGACCCATCTACATTACCTGGACAGAACCAGCCAGCCCAGCTTGCCCTCAGAGGCCCGTTTCTGGAAGGCACCAGAATGCAAGAGCGAGGTTTCCGGAGCCAGTCTGGGTGTTTCCAGCTTGGCCTGCATTCTGGAAAATTCTGCGTCCTCTTCTGTCAAGGAGGAATGAACCACATGCTCATCCTGGGTCCTGATGAGAGGGGAAAGCTGATGAGGGTGGATGCCACCATCCCACGGACACCCCACGGATGGAGGGAGGAGACACCATACCCTTCCCTTGTCCAACAGAGCAAAACTGCACCCCTACACCCAGTCCTCAAGGCCAGGAGACCAAGTCTCTCAGAAGAAGAAATAATGAACATTCAGGAACACGGGCACCAGCCTCCACGGCAGTGCTGCTCACAACAGCTCAAAG
>NW_007051291.1:0-1087 GCF_000164805.1 Carlito syrichta | reverse complement strand
CTACATGATGAACCTGGAGTTTGAACCTAGGCACAACTCCTGTCACTCATGCATCTAATTTCTAGATTAAGTGGGTAACGAATGTTAAACTACTTAAATTAGCTTCTATTTTATTTTCTCTATGGAAAATAGCTGAGAAAACATGACACAAATAATTTCTTGAAGGATTTAATGGGAAAGTAAAATAATTTGATTAGCATAATGTCTAGCACAAAGAAAGGCCTCAATAAATATTAGCTTTTAACCTTTTGTAAGTGAAAATACTAAAAAAAGAAAAAAGAAATATATATACAAAAATACAGAAACCCTGTCAAGGTCATACAGATAGTGATTAAGATAATTAGTATTCAAAGTCATGTCTCTCTAGCCCAAAGTCGGAGCTTTTCCACCACAGTTTGTTATCTCAAATGAATGAGAGAAATTGAGTCTTCATTAATAAAAGAAATAATACATTTGCTTTTATCATTCTGCTGCTTTGGAAAAGTTACTTTTTTACCAGTTCTCTTGTGAGAAGGGCAGTGAAACCAAAAGTACCTTATGTCTTAGTGATGTCTTCTCCATCTGGCATGATTGAGTAAAAATGCAAGACTTAGGAGAAAAATGAATTCATTCTTAGCTCTCGCCTTTCTTTTCTATTTTTCAACATCTGCTGCTGCTGTTTTCTTCATTCCCATGACTCTTAATCATTTTTTTTCTGGTTTAAAATTACATTCATCTCTAGGGGTGTCCTCCTCACTATTTGCTAAATAACGCAGTACACAGTGTCACATCATGTTCTGCTTCTGTCCCTGGTGAGGACAAAAGTGGAACCTATGTGAGACATTGTGAGACCGAGTTGTCAGAAGTTCTCCAGTGTTGCCTCCACTGAAGGCCTTAGTCCTAGACTTTGTAAAAAAGAGCTTTAATCCAGGGTAAAGTTAATAAGAGCCCCTGAGGTTTTGAACTGAGTGCATATCCAACCCCTTGAAGGCTCAAGATAGACAGAGAACTTGGGTAATCTCTAGAGGCCCCCCTTCCACTTAGGTTGGCTGAGTACTTTCATGAAGCAACACATGCCAAGAAATCTCATAGACACTAACATAACTGG
>NW_007051290.1:0-668 GCF_000164805.1 Carlito syrichta | reverse complement strand
CCCAGAGGAACTCAGATCACTCTACCAAAAAGATACCTGTACACATATGTTTGTTGCAGCTCTATTCACAATAGCAAAAACATGGAACCAACCATGCTGCCCATTGAAGCTGAACTGGATTAAAAAAAAAAATGTGGTACATATATACAATGGAATATTATGCAGTCATAAAAAGGACAAATATATGGACTTCACAGCAACTTGGATGGATTTAGAGTCTATCATACTCAGTGATCTATCACAGAAACAGAGAACAGAGTACCATATGTTTTCACTCATAAGTGGTCCTTGAACAATTATCATAATACTATAAGAAAGGGATTGGCAGTAGTGGGAAACTGCCAGGGGTGGAGGAGTGGGATTGGCAGTTGAGGGAAACTGCTAGGGGAGGGAGGGGCACCCTTCATCAACAAGGGACCTGCATAATCAACGTTTATATACCTAACCATGAATTGTGCCCCACATCTTTAAAATTAAAAAAAATAGCCTGCCACCACATGCGGCTGTATAATTGAAGTATGTCAACTCACTTGCCCCTCACTGATTTGATATGAGTCTGGAAGCAGTTGATTTATTATAGTCTCTGTTCAGTCAAACCTCACTGTTAATCGGTATTTGCAGCCAATCCCCAGCAGTAGTATCACCGCTTTAGCTCTACCTCAGATTGC
>NW_007051289.1:0-827 GCF_000164805.1 Carlito syrichta | reverse complement strand
TCAGGCTTCAGCTTCCCAAATTTTTAACTACTCAAGAACTTTACTGGTCAAATACCAAGAGAAAGAACCTGAAGAAAAATAGAGAGAGAAGCCGAGCTCAGTGGCTCAGCCTGTAATTCCAGCACTTTGGGAGGCTGAGGTGAGTGGATTGCATGAGCCCGCGGGTTCGAGACCCGCCTGGGAAACTTGGCAGGCCCTCATCTCTACAATGAATCAAAAAATTAGCCGGGCGTGGTAGCACGCGCCTGTAGTTCTGGCTACTTGGAAGGCTGAGGCGGAAGGATCGCCGGAGCCCAGCAGGTCGAGGCTGCAGTGGCCAGGAGCGGCCACTGCACTCCAGTCTGGGTGACAGAGTGAGACTCCAACTCAAAAAAGAAAAGAAAAGAAAAGAAAACCAGCTTTCCCATCACTGACCTGGGCACACAAGCCAGAAAAAAAACCCTCATCTTTGTCTCCTTCATTTCCTTCATTCAACAACCCAATTATTACTAAAGTCTCATTCTTCATCTCTGTGGCTGCTTCAAACCCGAAATGGTGGCTAGATGTAAAGTGGAATTTTAATTGTCGAAAAAGGCAGATGGCTAAGAAAGTTGAACCAATGATAACGTGGAGTCCGTGAAAGCTAGTAGCCATAAAGAATGTTGAGCCATAAACCCGGTCATAGATAGTGAAAAATGTCTCAAAATATTCTGACGTTTGAAGTATAAAGTAGGCACCTAGAATAATAGTAATAAGTAAGGCTTGGAATATTTGTTTTCGATTACCTTCTATGAGGCTGTGATGGGCTCAAGTAATTGAGATGCCTGAAGCTAATAGCATGGATGTGT
>NW_007051288.1:0-732 GCF_000164805.1 Carlito syrichta | reverse complement strand
CCTGCAGTCCCAGCTATGTGAATCCTGAGGCAGAAGGATCACTTGAGTCCAGGAGGTCAAGGCTGCGATGAGCTGTGATCGTGCCACTATAGTCTGAGTGACAGAGTGAGACCCCAACTAAAAAAAAAAAAAAAAAAAAAAGGCCGGGCACAGTGTCTCAAGCCTGTAATCCTAGCACTTTGAGAAGTCAAGGAGAGAGGAATGCCTGAGCCTGCGGGTTTGAGAACAGCCTGGACATCTTGGCGAGATCTCATCTCTACAATAAATCAAAAAATTAGCCGGGCATAGTAGCACACGCCTATAGTTCCAACTACTTGGAAGGCTGACATGGAAGGATCGCTGGAGCCCAGCAGGTCGATGCTGGGGTGGCCATGAGTGTGTCACTGCACTCCAGCTGGGGTGACAGAGGGAGACTCTGGCTCAAAAAAAAAAATTCTTTAATTAAAAAAATAATAAAACCGGGGGAGAATGGCTGAGGCTAGGAAAAGAAGACCCTGATTCCTCCTCCTTCTACTGCCACACACTACAAACCCCCAGGTCCCAGGGAAGAGATTCCAGAAGGTCTGACCAGAGGAAGGGAGAATCTGCCTGACCCCTGACCCCAGCTGGGACTCAGGCTGAAGCCGAGAGGACAGGAAACAGCAGAGTCAGGAGAACACTTCAGCCAGAGCTTTGGCAGGATTTTGGGGATTTTCCCGGTGGGGCAGCTGCGCCCCACTCCCGCCTGCTGGG
>NW_007051287.1:0-798 GCF_000164805.1 Carlito syrichta | reverse complement strand
AAGAACTCCCATCGCTCACAGAGGGTTAGAAAAATGGTTAAGAATATTTTGAACTTGAAAAGCAAAAAAAAAAAAAAAGACTCCTTTGTGTTCATCTAGGACATACAACGGAGAAGTCTGAAGGACAAATTATTTGCAAATAGAAGGTCATCAAAGAGTAGTCATATAAAAAAATTTTAAAGAGTGCTAAAAAGGATTAGACTAATTTGAAATTAGCTTTAAAAAAGCTAAACATTCTTAAAAGAAAGGTATTAGAACCTAGACACTCAACAAAGTAACACTAAAAATATGGAATATCTGAATTTAAAAAGTGGCTCATAATAAACAAAAATCAGTGAATATGTAGGGGCTCAGAAAACATAGAGATTACAAAATTATAAAAAAGCTTGTTTACAGAAGTACGTAAAAATAGTTAAAGAAATTCAAATGAAATGATAATATAAATAAAATGAATTTTTAAACACTATAAAAATGTTAGTGATGAAAATAAAATAATTGAAATAAAATTTCTCTGGATGTGATCAATAATAGCAAAATAAAATACAGTAGAAGAAAATACTCAGGATTATGAAGATATAGCAATATAATCTACTTAAAACAAAGAGAACCAAAATAAGACTGTTGAGGGTAACAAGCAGTCAACTGTGAAAATATATTAAATTTCTTTCATATAAATAATAAAAGTCTTACAATAAAAGGCGACAGCAGTAAAAACAAATAAGTATTTGAATAACAAAGATCAAATTTCATGAAAACTGTAAGCAGATGTCCAGGAAGGTACCCACATCTTCAGTAGAT
>NW_007051286.1:0-2937 GCF_000164805.1 Carlito syrichta | reverse complement strand
CAAGAAAGCCACTAGTTTACTTTCAAGAATGGTTTCCCTCATAATCTTGTGTTTTGGGCCCAAATGTTAGTGGAATAGTCAGTGTTCATGCAGGGTTTAACTTGGCTTTGTGTCCTCTGAGGGACAAGTCCTATGCACGAGGAAGTGGAAATGATGTAAGAGATGAGTATTTTTTGGGATAAGTTTACTTGGTAACGATGTTGCCATTTTCTTTTTTTTTTTTTTTTGAGTTGGAGTCTCACTCTGTCACCCAGACTGGAGTGTAGTGGCCGCTCCTGGCCATCACAACCTCAACCTGCTGGGCTCCGGCAATCCTTCTGCCTCAACCTTCCAAGTAGCTGGAACTGCAGGAATGAGCTACCAGGCCCGGCTCATTTTGATTTATTGCAGAGATGAGGTCTCGCCAAGTTGCCCAGGAGGGTCTCAAACCTGCAGGCTCAGGCTCACCTCAGCCTCCCAAAAGGCACGGCCATTTTCACCACTTGTAAGAAGTATATAATTCAGTGGAATTCAGTATATTGGCAGTGTCGTGCAGCCATCAATCTAGTTCCAGAACATTTTCCTGACCTCCAGAGGAAACTCAGTGCTCCCCATCCCCCCCCATTCTTGGCAACCACTAATTTACCTTCTTTCTCTGTGGATTTGCCTATTCTGCTGTTCCACATAAATGGATTTTCACAGTATGTGGCCTTTTGTGTCTGGCTTCTTTCACTGAGCATGCTGTTTTCAAGGTCTATCCGTATTGTGACATGTCAGCACCTCATATCTTTTTTCCTTGTAACTACATATGTGTGATATTTGCTAACTAGACCATTTTTAAATTTAATGTTCTGTGTCATTAACTACATCCACATTGCTGTGCAACCGCTGCCCCATCTATCTGCAGAACTTTCTTCATCTTTCCCAAATGGAAGTCAGTCTATACTTGTTAAACATAAACTTCCTGTTCTTTTCCCTGCATCCCTTTTAGTCATCACTCTACTTTGATCATTCCCTATGTATTTGATCCTTTAAATACCTTGTATAAGTGGTTATATTTGTCCTTTTTGCTTGGCTTCTTTGATTTCTTTTTTTCTTTTTCTTTTTTTGTCTTTTTTTGAGTTGGATTCTCACTCTGTTGCCCAGACTGGAGTGCAGTGGCTGCTCCCAGCCACCACAACCTCGACCTGCTGGGCTCAGGTGATCCTTCCGCCTCAGCCTTCCAAGTAGCTGTAACTACAGGCGTGCACTACCACACCCAGCTAATTTTTTGATTTATTGTAGTGATGAGGTCTCACCAAGTTGCCCAAGTGGGTCTCAAACCCACAGGCTCAGGCAATCCATTCACCTCAGCCTCCCAAGGCATGGGATTACAGGCTGAGCCACCAAGCCCAGCTTCTTTGATTTCACATATGACTCAAGATTCATCCATGTTGGAGCATGTGTTAGAATTTCACTTATTCTGTGTTGTGTGTATGTGTGTATGTGTTTGGGTCTCACTCTTCACCCAGGCTAGAGTACAGTGGCATGATCATAGCTCACTGCAGCCTCAACCTCCTGGGCTCAGTTTCCTGAGGAACTGAGACCTCAGACGAGTGCCACTACACTTTTTGACTCAGACAATCCTCTCGACTTGGCCGACCAAATGTTGGGATTGCAGGCCTAAGCCACTGAGCCCAGCAGAATTTCATTTGTTTTTAACCTTATTTTCAAATACTCTGCCACCTTCACTGTTCTCTTGCCTCAGGGAACTTCTTGTTCCTTGAATGAATGCAATCATGTTTTTAATAAATTAAATATGAGAATAGAAACATGTACTTCTGACAATACCTGCAGGATAGCTTATAGAGCATATAAAAGTAGAAAAATTGAACTAGAGAAGACAAAAATGCCATGTATAAATGACTTAACTTTCTTATGTTGTAACTTTTTAATATATTGTGTTACCTTTCAAAAAGTCTTTTTTTATAATACCATATTTTGAATAACACTAGAATTTGTGATATAAATGTAGCTAACGTTGATTTATATAATTACAAAATTAACTATGAAAAATTAGTTATGCTATAGTTTTATAGATAAATGTTATATTTGGTAGTATTTAATTTATATTTTCCTGTTATTTTAATCACTGTTTCAGCATTCATCTAACAAAGATTCAATGCAGAATTAGCTTTTATTTTTGAGTTGGAGTCTCACTCTGTCACCCAGACTGGAATGCAATGGCCGCTCCCGGCCACCGCAGCCTCAACCTGCTGGGCTCCCGGTAATCCTTCTGCCTCAGCCTTCCAAGTAGCCAGAAATTACAGGCTTGCACTACCATGCCCAGCTGATTTTTTTTTTTATTTATTGTAGAGATGAGGTCTTGCTTCGCAGGCGGGTCTTAAAACCGTGGGCTCAGGCAATCCACTCACCTCAACCTCCCAAAGGTGTGGGATTACAGGCTGAGTCACCGAGCCTGGCTAGAATTAGCTTTTTTTTTTTAAAAAAAAAACCTGCTTATTGCTGGCCTTTGTATCTTTCAAGTTTAGCTAAATGCTGAAAAGAAATGTCCTCAACTACACTATATTAATATTGTTGCAAAGGCCATGTTGAAATTGAAGGCACAGGAGGGTAGAGAAATCTAAAGACACAGATAGAATCTATAAATAGAGATAGTAGCTAGATTTTTAAAAAATGCATACAGGGAGCAGAACTCCAAATAATAGCCTACTTCTCTTCAGAAAACATGGAAATTAGAAGACAATAGAAGGACATCTTTAAAAGACAGGAAAGAAAATACTAATGACCCAGATGTCTATATTCAGTTGAGCTGTCCTTCAAAAATGAAGGAAAAAATAGGAACTTTTTAGATGAACTAAAAAATGAAAGAATTCACTGCCATTAGGTCTGCACCACAAAAAATACTGGAGAAAATTCTTCATATGAAAGGAAATGATACCAGATGGCAACTCAGTG
>NW_007051285.1:0-709 GCF_000164805.1 Carlito syrichta | reverse complement strand
AAACTTAATTCAATGACATTTTAACTAAAACCTAAATCTGATTGCCTATTACATGGAAACTACCTACGTCTCAAAACCTACCATGCCACTTAAAACAATGAACTGCACAGTTGCCATAACGACAGCCGGGGACTGAAGCAAGCTGAAAGTTACTGCACATACAAAAACCAAGAACGTTCTGCTTGACCAAAAGCAACATAATACAACTATTATCACAGTTATAACGTCTAATCATAACCCCAAATGAAACTACATACTGGAACAAAAGCTAATCAATCAGTTTACCAGGAAATAACAGCTAAAAAATCTTAAGAAGAAAAACAGTTTAGAAAGAAAAAGAGATATAAAATAATTCTGCTGTGCATTTTTCATAGGATATAATAAGATTTTATTTTAGACTGTCACTTCCTAATATTGAAAATTATGTTGTCTTATAATACACTGGTTACTATTCATATGTACACATTTGATATTATATCCTTGTCTCAGAGGCGACCTTCTGAATAGGCCTTCATAGGCCTCAGCTGTGTGGTTACATATGTTGGCTCCCAACAGATCATAGCTTTTAATGGATTCTCACAGGGATCGAGTGAAATGGTGATCATTTGAGGCATGCTTTTTAGTCATCCCCCTCTCTGTGGGAGGCAGTGGTCATGTAGGCACTGAGCACAGGACCCAGACACGTCACCTGGTTCCACATACATTTTCA
>NW_007051284.1:0-1078 GCF_000164805.1 Carlito syrichta | reverse complement strand
TACGTTTACAATAATCAAAACAGCCTGGTATTGCTACTGGAAAAGGTCCATAGGCTGATGGGTCAGGACAGAGAGTGAAATCCTCAAATTCTCACCGAACTCATCTTTGAAGGAACCTCCAGGACCACTGGGGAATGGAGAACCTATTCAGTACATGTTGCTGGGAAAAGTCTGACTACATGAACAAGATTCAAACAGGACCCCTCATTATCACCATACACATTAACTCTCAATGGATCAAAGAGCTAAACGTAAAACAACAAATTATAATCATCACAGAAACACAGGAGACTCCTTTATGAAAACTGGAACCGGCAGCTACTCTCTTCAGCTCCCTCAATACCCATAACTTAAAAACAATGTTAGACACTTGGGATCGTACCAAACGAATTAACTTCTGCAAAATACAAGACACCATCAAAATAGCAAGCAGACAGCCCACGAATGGGACAGACTATTCTCCAGCTATGTATCTGACAACGTGATAACATCTGTGAGCTACAAGAAAATCAAACACTCAGAAAAAGAGACAAACAATCCCGTTAAAAAGTGGCAAAAATACATGATTGGACACTTCAAATAGAAGAGATGTGGGAAGCCAGGATACACATGAAAACGTGCTCAGCCTCACTCATCATCAGAGAAATGCAAAGGAAAACCACATTGAACTACCACGTAACCCCTGTAAGAACGGCCTTCATTAATAACACAAACAATATCAGATGCTGGAAAAGATTTGGGGGAAAAAAAAATGCTTCTGCACTGCATGTGGACTGAAAAGTAGAGCAACATCTTTGGAAATCAGTGTGGCGGTTTCTAAAGGGACAAGAAATTGACCTACCATGTGACCCTGTAATTCCCCTGGTGGGAACAAACCTGGAGGAACTCAGATCTTTTACAGAAAGATATCTGCACAAGCATGCTTATTGCAGGTCTAATCACATTTGAAAAAAACCTGACACCAACCATGTCGCCTTCAAAGCTGGAATGGATAAAATGAATGTGGAACATACACAAAATGGAATGTTATGCATCCCTGAGAAGTGACAGGTATAAGGATTTTGCAGAAAGCTTGATG
>NW_007051283.1:0-1016 GCF_000164805.1 Carlito syrichta | reverse complement strand
ACTTAGTACTTTAAAGATTATTAATATACACTGAAGTGTACAGAGCTGTATTTCAATTCCATCAGGATGATGTTATTTATCCAAAAATTTCTGCTAGCCGATATGGCAATTCATGAATCATTATGGTAAAATATTTATAAATCAATGCGTTGTTCCCTGGTATAAAATATACACTGAAACTCTATCATCGTACCTGATTTGGACTCTAAGGAGCCTGTGTAATGCATTTCAGAAAACTTGCACACCCCCACACAATTCCAGATTAATAGCCGTACAAACAAGGAATAATGTACTCCACTCCAGGGAAGCCTCATTGATAACATCAATCTGACCTTTGCTTAACACTTACTGCTTACTTCTCACACATTCTCCACAACAAATTTCCTCTCCCAGAGGCAGGTCATTGGAGAATCTCTATCAAATGCTCATTCATCCACAGAAGGTGAAATTCAGTGATTAACAGGATCATAGATAAGGTGAAAAATGATAACATCCCACTATGAAATGAAGAGATGATATAAAGGGGCCTGGCCACTCCAGCTATCATTTACTCCATTGCAATTAAAAAGGCTTTTTGTCATTTCTTCGCTGGTTAGTAAGGCCAATTATCTAAAACCCTTGCCTAGAATTCAGACACATACCAGAGCAGGACCCTTTGGGCAAACTTTGATGATCACTTTTGACAAATGTTCTGCTTGAGCATAATGTAGTTACTCCAATGCTTTTAGAAATGACTACACTTACAGTATTACAATCTTTACATAGTGAAAACCAAATCACATCCTGGTCCCCCCTTCTACACTCAACCACACACCCTCTCTCTGTGCAGTCAGGTTTCCTTTTTTTTTTTTTAACAGATAATAGTTTATTGTACAAAATTAAGGCCTTCGTATTTCATAGTTCACTACAGGTAAAGAAATGCTAGATAATGTATGTCCTTCAGAAAAATTTCACTTTCACTCCCCTCTATCTCCAACTATTAAAATGACCCGACCGAATGTTATCAAAACAAACAG
>NW_007051282.1:0-969 GCF_000164805.1 Carlito syrichta | reverse complement strand
TTCCAATGACTTGCGTTTGAAAGCAACCCTCTCATATCCCCTCCCCCCCAAAAAAATTGGGGAAAGTCTGTGGGGCTGTCTAGCCATTGGGACAGAATTTGTTTTCCAAAACCGTTTGTTCCTGTTCAGGTAGCCTTCACTGTCCTCTGGATTAAGGAAGGCTATGAAAGCTGGATTGTACCTTACAATTTTTATGCTAGGTGGAAGGCACGCAG
The DNA here is from genome assembly GCF_000164805.1 of Carlito syrichta. NCBI lineage: Eukaryota > Metazoa > Chordata > Mammalia > Primates > Tarsiidae > Carlito > Carlito syrichta. Next base: position 754 of record NW_007051282.1, on the reverse strand, counting down.
ATATTCACTCTACTTCTAACTAACCTCTTTGAAGTATTTTTTTTTTTTAAAGATAAAAGCAGAGTGAAAGTAAATATATGTCCTAGCCAGAGGAGGGTAAAGATGGTGAATTGACAAAAGGTATTTTTTTAATTTTTAATTTTTTAAATTATTATTCATTATAGAGATGGGTATAATTCAGGGTTAGATATACAAACATTGATCGTGCAGGTAACCCTGTTGATGAGGTATGCCACTCCCTCCCCTACCAGTTTCCCTCATCTACCAATCCCAGGCCCCCCCTCCCCTGGCAGTTTCCTACTACTGCCAATCGCTTTCTTATAGCATTATAATTGTTCAAGATCTGTTTATGAGTGAGAACATATGGAACTCAGTTCTTTGTTTCTGTGATAAATCACTAAGTATGATCAACTCCAAATCCATCCAAGTGGCTGAAAAGTCCATATATTTGTCCTTCTTTATGGCTGCAATGAAACAAGGTATTTTCAAAGAAAAATCTGCAATGAGACTGCTGATAGGCCTATTAAACGTCTTTGAAAAAGAAAACTGACGAGGACTGTTTTTCATCTCCAGAGTTAAGTTTAATAATGGTTCTAAGGGCCCATAGCTTCTATCAAGAACATGGCATGAATAAACCCCCAAAGAGCAAGGTCTACTTTAAAAGACAGATGCTGTGGCCCTACTCGTTTTCCTGGCCAAAGGGAAGGTTGCCAGCATTCCAATTTCAGACTTAAGTCCAAATTCCCTGATTTTG
>NW_007051281.1:0-1385 GCF_000164805.1 Carlito syrichta | reverse complement strand
CCTCCTAATATGTCACTTTTGAAACCTTGTCAGGGGAAATTTACCCAGAATGCTGTTCCATGGTCAGCTCTAAATTAAGCTGATTCCCAGGCAAGATGACAAATTGCCCTATCTCTCTTGCCTGATTTTTAACTTTTAAAATGGTAGTGAGAGGTAGCAAGGACTGGCAGGACCCTTGGGAAGAGATTCACATTCATAAAATGCTAATGATGTGCCAAGTGAACAAGACTTTATCCCCGCAGGCTTCCAGTGCAAATTACCCAAATTAAGCTCATGTTTACCTGTCTTATGTGATTGTTTTTGCAAAGTCTTGATTCTTGTTGCTGTTGTCAAAGTTAGTGAAAATGAAATAAGGTGGTATCTCTGGAAATCTAGAACACCAACCTATGCCCTGTTATAGACTTTTCACACGGCACTATCATGATCATTGACATCACTGATTCTCTGGCCCGCTGCGGGAAGATATTCTGACATATTCACCACCAGGGACAAAGTAGCTCCATGAATCACTGTGTAATACATGGCAGTCCCGCTATAGGGTGATCATTTAAATGGAAGGAAATAAATGGCCAATACAAAGTGATCCCAGAATTCAGTGTCATCTATGACTAAGGCTCAGAGGCTTTATGCTCACAGATGGCTACTTGATGCACCCGGTTTTTGTTCTAAGAAATCAACTGGTGCCATGAACATTGTGTTGTGAGGACCAGAAGTCAACTCATGTTAGTCTAGGCAAGGTGTCATGTACTCTAAGGGCTCTGACCTCAGGAAGAATCGAGGACTTACAAGATTTAGAAAGTCACTACACAGCTTTTTCTCATACCTCCCTCCATATCTCCTGGGGACCTATTGGTATCTCCTCTGTAACACAAGCCAGCTTCAATCTCCCCTCTTTGCCAACTGCTTCTCAAGTCATTCATCACCTTGCACTTGGCTCCTTTTTATTTTATTTTATTTTTAGTGTGAAAACAGGATTCATTGAGAGGATAGAAGAGCTCCTACAGTGGGAGGGGACCCGAAGGGTTTGCCCACTTGGCTGCTTTAAAATGGCAACCTCTCCACACTGGCTTTCTAGCTTGGCTTCACAAAGCTAACAAACTTGGCATTCATTCATTCTAATTCCGAGTTCCCAGGAGTGAGAATCATCGGTCAACTGTCAAGGTCAAGGGTCAAGGGTCAATTGTCCAGTCCTGGTCCTCCATTGGGGCAGGGTGTGCAGGATAGGGAGGGCTGGGAGCATTGACATCTAGTTGAATACATCTGACAGCTTCCTCTCTTTGAAGGAGGCATTATTGTTGTCACTATTTCTTTATAGGTAAGGTATTTTATCCAGAAAGTAGCAGATGATGGTGAAGGGGACATTGGGATGATATGTTTCCTTTAGG
>NW_007051280.1:3153-4410 GCF_000164805.1 Carlito syrichta | reverse complement strand
AATGCCAAATACTTTGCAGGACTTAGTAAGGCATGGGAACTGGCCATTCCCACCTGATTAAGTCACCTTGTAAGCTCAGTATTTCACCTAAGGGACAGGTCAAGTACTAGGCACACTCTGTGGAGCATAAAGTGAGACCTAATCACTTTCATTGAATTGTCCACATCTTACAACTAAGACTATTGTTTAGCAATTCATGAGGTTTTTGTTTGTTTGTTTGTTTTAACAATTTTGCCTGTTCCTAATTAGGAATAAGTAAAAACAGATCATTTTACATCTACGTGGTCTGTTCACTCTAAAAAGGTTTTGTACCAGGCCATTTTGTAGACATCATTGAAAAGTCATGAAGCAAAAAAAGGGGGCTTCAAGGAAGGATGAGAACACTCAGCCTGGAAGAAGCCATCAGGGTTCCAGGAATTCCTACCATTGCTGTTTATGATTTTTATTTAGCTATTTGTTTGTTTTAAAATTCTCCTTTGAGAAATTAATTGCAAGCGTTTAAAACAAATTCTTGGTTTTCAAAAAACGTGACCAAGAAAATATGTAATAATCTGTACCCTCAAACAGCCCAATGGGACAGACTTTAAATAACTAAAGCAAATTAAGGTTTCATGGTTTAAAATTTAAATAATAATAATAAAAATAATAAAATAAAATAGTCAAAAGTTCTGTATGCAGAGGCAAAAAAATATTTATTTCACTACTTTGCAAACAAGAATATATCCTATAGAATGTTAAATGCCTAACTCCAGAGGCTTAACTCAGGACTATGAATACCAAATTCCCAATTATATAAAGCCTCTGAAGTTCTTAAAAACTGAAACATTAAGAAAAAAAAGAAAAATAACTTCAAAATGAACACCAGCCAAAGAAAAGGTAAACAGACCTATTGGCAGTTGCCACTAAAAACAAAGCTCCAGTCACCCAAAAGAGGCCTGATAAGAATAAACCTGCTAAGGGGGATGGTGTCAACCACTATGAATGTGGCCAACCTGGGCACTTAAAGCACAATTGCTCTTAAACCCCAGGACTTTGTCCAACAACCGGATTAAAAAGTCACTGAAAGAGATGGTGCGGCCTCTCCTGAAGAGGGGGGTACACCTAGCTTCATGATGGTGGCTGTTGATTGAAGGGGGAGGGTCACGGGCCCAATGCAGTGTTTTGTTTGCCATCACCCCAGAAAATCCTTTAGGTCTATATAAATGTGACTGGGATCCAATTCATTTCTTAATTAATACCAAAGCTAAGTTTTTAGCG
>NW_007051280.1:0-1449 GCF_000164805.1 Carlito syrichta | reverse complement strand
AAAATTAAAGAAAGAACCCAACTAACAACTGTTAAAAACAACAACAACAACAAAAAAAACCCCACAAAAAAACCCTAAGGGTGGTCCTATTCTATAATAGTCTATAAAATTTAAATGCCTATCTTCTCTATCATGATAAAACCCCTCTATGAAGCCTCACAGGGGGATGGACAAAAGCCCCTGCTATGGGAAAACACCCCAAAACAGGCCTTTAAATAAATTAAATAGGTTTCTCGCCTTTTAAAATTCTTTATGGGTGGCCACCCCCTCTCATTAAGAGCATACAGGGAAACATAAAAAGAAAAATTAAAAAGTCTTACTCTAAAACAGCAAATGCAAGCCTTGGGTTCGGTCCTAAATGCCATCCATTGTCAAGTCAAAAGATGATTGCCAATTAGTTTAACTACCAATGCCCATTCTTTTAAACCAGGTAATATGGTATGGATAAAAGAGTGAAATGTACAACCTCTAAAGCCCCTCTAAAGGGGGCCATTTACTGTTCTATTATCTACCCCGACTGCAGTCAAAGTAGCTGAAGTAGTTCCTCGAATCCATTATAGCAGAATAGGATTGGAAGTGCACTGCAGATTTGGCAATACCCCTTAAGCTGACCGTCCAGAAAGTCAACATTTCTCAAGCCCAGCTCTAAAAGCCTGAGAATACTTCAAGTCCTGCTTCAGTCACACACTGGAGGCTAACTGATCAACACACGGCAGAAAATTAAGGATTCAGCTTAAGAACTCAGTGGACATTACTGATAAGTCATTGTTTTGCTTTGTCAACCTTTATATTTGCCGAACTGCCTGTCATTTTAATTGCTGTAAAACTAACTTTATTTACTATAAAATTAAACAAGTAAATTCCCTGGCCGAAGTGGTGCTCCAGAATAAAAGGGGCTTAAACCTCCTCTTCATGAAACAAGGGGAATTGTGCATGGCCTTGGGAGAAGCTTGTTACTTCTATGCCAACAAGTCAGGGACAGTATGAAAAACCCTTACTCAAGTTAAAAAAAAAAAATCAGACAGCGAGAGTTACAAAATCAAGCCTCAGGGAACTGGTATCAGTCCCTCTTCTCTTGGTCCCCCTGGCTCACCACCCTAATTTCAGCAGTAGCCGGCCCTCTCCTCCTACTCTTAATAGGCATTACTGTGAAACCTTGCATTATCAAGTATATTCTAACTTACATTAAAAACAGTATCATGCCCGTAAAAATAATGGTTCCCAGGTCCCACTACACCCCCTTGTCTGAAGAGTCAATGATTTGACTCTCTGCACAACTGAAAGGGGGGAATGTGAAAGAGAAAAGAAGGAGCCTCTGCCCCTCGGATTATAAGGGTGGGTGGATCAAAGAAATGACTTCAGCCTTGAAACAAACATTACTCCCTTCCTGGAGACTTTTTGATGTTTTTTCCTCTGTAAACACTGCAAGATTAATTGTATCCTTACCCG
>NW_007051279.1:0-770 GCF_000164805.1 Carlito syrichta | reverse complement strand
TTACAATGAAAACTAAAAAACACTGCTCAAGAAATCAAGAAGTCACAAACAAATGGAAAAATATTTCATGCTAATGCGTAGGAAGAATCAACATTGCTAAGATGTCTATCCTACCCAAGGCAGTTTTAACTCAATACCCCTTACCAACAGACCTGGAAATGGCAATACAGAAATTCATAAGGAAAAAAAAGCTACCATGAATAGACAAAACTATCCTTAGCAAAAGAAACAAAGCAGGAGGTATCACACTTCCACACTTGAAAGTTTATCATAAGGCTATAATAATCATAACACACTGGTATTGGTACAAGAACAGACATATAGACCAATGGAAATGAATAGAAATTAGGAATAGAAATTCCGGAAGCACAGCCTCAATTTCTCAACCATCACATATTTGAAAAAACCTCCCCCAACAACCACAGGGGAGAGGAGAGCCTATTCAGTAAATGGTGCTGAGAAAACTGGCTGACCACATGCAGAAGATTGAAATAGGACCCCTACCTATTGCCATACACAAAAAATCAACTCTAAGTGTGTCAAAGACCTAAACGTAAAATCTCAAACTGTAAGAATCTTAGAAAATGCTGAAGACACCCCTACAAAAATCAGAAAAGGCAACCAATAAAACAAGATAGATAAGTGGTACCTCATCAAACTAAAAAGCTTCTGGAAAGCAAAAAGAACCATCAAGAGAGTGGGGAGATAGCCCACAGAATAGGAAAAAAAAAATTGCCAAATGTATATCCAGCAAAGAATTAACATCCAGG
>NW_007051278.1:4584-5980 GCF_000164805.1 Carlito syrichta | reverse complement strand
TCATCTCCTCTAAGTTTTTCAAAGATTCTGGTCATTTTATTTAATAATTTTTAATTTTTCTTAGATATTATTTTATTTTTATTTATTTATTTAAGAGAAATGAGGTCTTGCCAAGTTGCCTAAGCTGGTCTTGAACCTGTGGGCTCAGGCAATCTTCTCACCTCTGCCTCCCAGAGTGCTGGGATTATAGGCATGAACACAGCGCCCATCCTTATTTAACTCTTTACTTGCCTGCCATAATCTTACAGCATTGAACTGTCTCTCCTCTTTCTTTTCCAAGCTAAAAGTCCGCAGGTTTTTATCTTTGCATATCATCCTAGAATCCAGTGTTCAGCCTGGTGTGCACAAAAGACACCATTTGATGTGTCATCTTAGTTCAGCCATGATTCGATGTCATCTGACTCACGATGGATCACATCAAAGTGAGTGAAACTGTCAGATTCTAATGTAGCTTAATTAAAGCTCCCTTCATTAAGGGCATGAGAGGGAAGGGAGCCCTTTAAAAGTGATTTTAATTGCTGTTGCCAACTGCAGACTTCTTATGTTTTCCACAGTTAATTACACCCTGGGTTTCTAGCACTACTTTCATCCAGGAATCCTGAGGAACAGACAAGTTCTCTGTACCCTCTTGCCACAGCAGGTGCCATAGCCTGGTCTAGAGTAACGCTGGAGACACAGCCCATAGATTGACATGATACTACATGGAAACACCATGTGTGGTGATAGGACTTCATCAATATGGCCAGAAAGACCCAAGGTGAGAAAACCTGCCTCCCTGTACACGCTGCAAGCACAAGTGGGTCCTGGGCTCCTAACAGACACTTCTCTCCTCCTATGTTCCCCTCCTCCTTCTCTGCATCAAACCCTTCTTGGGGAGGCTCTGCCCACATGTGGCATGAAGACCACAGTCTTGAGCCTTTGACCAACCACTTTTCCAACTGCAGAAGTGAAAGCTTTCCTGTGGTGTTACCAACTAACCCTGAGGCCAACTGCATCCCCATGATCCAGGACCAAGTACAGAGACTGGCACTAAGGCAGTGTGAAAGGACATGTCCCTGCACTTAGACTCTGCAAATGATCTCTGTGTACCGGGTTCTAGCAGTTTTAAAGCAACTGTACTTGTCAAGCGAGCCTCCAGCTGCTCCAGTGAAAAGTGTGATTGTATCCATTTGGACTCATTCAGCTTCAAGCAATCAAATGACTAATCATGACCTAAGCAGAAAAGTGACTCCATTGTCCCATACACAAAGCCTAAATTTGTGCAGATCAGAGTTTGGTGCAGGGGCTCTAGAGTGTCACCACTGCTCAGACCTATTCTATGGTCCTTCTCTGTGATCCTCAGCTTGTTGGTGTTGCCTTTTGGCTTCAAGGTGGCTGCTGCAGCTCCCAAAATCAC
>NW_007051278.1:2509-3444 GCF_000164805.1 Carlito syrichta | reverse complement strand
AAATCAAAAAAATCAGCTGGGCGTGGTAGCGCATGCCTGTAATTCTGGCTACTCGGAAGGCTGAGGCGGAAGGATCGCCAGAGCCCAGCAGATCGAGGCTGCGGTGGCCGCGAGCGGCCACTGCACTCCAGTCTGGGCGACAGAGTGAGACTCCAACTCAAAAAAAAAAGAAAGAAAGGGATTGGCAATAGTGGGAAACTGCCAGGAAGGGGGCATGGGATTGGCAGTTGAGGGAAACTGCCAGGGGAGAGAGGGCACACCTCATCAACAAGGATACCTGCATAATGAATATTTGTATACCTAGCCCTGAATTGTACTCCTCATCTTTCAAATAAAATAATAAAATAAAATAAGACTCCACGTGTAAGGGTGATCACTTATCTCTGGTTTTTTCACTTAACAGTTTCACTGAGCATAACTACTGCAAGTTCATCCCTATTTTTACCAATGGCAGTATTTCACTCTTGTGTATGGAAAAATAGTACTCTGTTGTATATATCTGCCCCATTTTCTTTATCCACTCATGGATTGATGAATGTTTATGTTGATTCTACAGCTTGACTCCTGTGATTAGTGCTACAGGGGATATAGGATTGCAGAAATCTTCAACGTACTGATCATATTTCCTATGAAAATATACCCAGCAGTGAGGTGCCAGGTCACACAATAGGGCTATTTATTGTTTTTTGAAGAAACTTCTACAGTAATCCACAATGGCTGTACTAATTAACATTCCCACCCACAGTGTGCAAGGGTTCCCTTTCTCCACACCCTCAACAGCACTATCTTCCATCTTTTTGATAACAGTCATCCTAGCAGGTATGAGAGTATAACTCATTGTGGTTTTAATTTGTATTTCCTTGAGGATGAGTGATATTAAAGACATTTTAATAGATCTGTTGGCCGTTTGTATGTCTCTTCCTTTGAGAAATGTT
>NW_007051278.1:0-794 GCF_000164805.1 Carlito syrichta | reverse complement strand
TGAACAGCACAAGGGGAAAGATGCCTGGGTGGGAGTCCAGGACTCAATTATGACAGCGAGTACTCCGAACCATCAGTGGAATATACTGGATGATTCATCCCGTCATTTACTATTTTAAAACTGTTCACCTTTTCCCCAAGGCCATTAACTGTGAAAAAAATGTGGCCTCTGATTTATACTTTATTTTGCTGGTAATTTAGACTTTGGTGGTTTTCCAAAAAAACATTGGGAAATAGTTTTGGCAAACATCTTGTCAAAACGAGAATTTCTAAGTGAGATTTGAGGGTCACCACTTCTGAAAGTTCGGTTTTTATCAATTATTTATTTGGAGGGGTGTTTACTCTCTGTTGGAAGGAGAGGTTGATGGAGAAGAGACAAGATGGGAATCTGACAGCAAGAGAGTGCCGGGATGGTGACAGGGTGGGGGGCCGCATGGGTGGAAGCCACTCTCACCCTTGACACCTGTCTTGGGAGGAGAGGATGTGGCATGGTAACTGATGTCTGGTGCAGGATGTCAATTGGGCATCTCTTCCCCTTCAATTATTCAGTGGTTGATTTTAAAAAACAGTTTAAAATTTGACACAATTCCTAAGTGAGTCATCACAAGTTTGCACAGAGTTCCATTTTGGAGCTGCTGCCTCACCTGCCCCCTGGGAACGAAATAGGCTGAGCACTCAGGGAAGCTTGTCAGCTCCCCCAGCAACCAAGGAACCCATCTTTGATGCCATTGGAGCACGAGAGGATGAAGGGACCCATGAGAGGGAGCAACACCCACCCTCCTTCCGTGCTCATTT
>NW_007051277.1:0-800 GCF_000164805.1 Carlito syrichta | reverse complement strand
TTTCTGATATGTAAACAAGGGACTTGCATGAATCTCATCTAAGTCACTTGGCAATGGCTCACATCAGCAAGAAATAGATTAGAAGACTTCTTTACTTCTATTTTTCAGAATTCCAGGGCCTGGGTAAAGTTCAGTAATATCTACTTCCAAACATTATCTCTAGATGTCCTGAAGTATGTCAGAAAGACATGTTAAGGCTGGGCTTGGTAACTCAGCCTGTAATCCCAGCGCTTTGGGAGGCCGTGGTGAGTGGATGGCCTGAGGCCGCAGGTTTGAGACTTGGGCAACTTGGTGAGACCTCATCTCTACAATAAATCAAAAATTAGCCAGGCATGGTTGGGCGCCTGTAATTCCAGCTGCTTGGAAGGCTGAGGCAGAAGGATCACCAGAGCCCAGCAGGTCGAGGCTGTGGTGGCCGGGAGCGGCCACTGCGCTCCAGTCTTGGTGATGGAGTGAGACTCCAACTGAAAAAAAAAGACATGTTAAAAGAAAAAAGGCAAATAAAATTTAGCAGAGTATAATTGAGCAAAGAATTATTTACAAATCAGACAGCTTCCAGAAACAGGATAGGTTCAGAGTAACCCCAGAGCTGTCACAAATTGGGTCACATTTATGGACAGAAAAATAGAAGTGAGAAATAGAAACAGCTGGAATGGTTAGAGCTCAGTGTCTGCCGTATTGCAAAATAGTTTGAACAGTTGGTCACCTGTGATAGGTCAAAACTCTGTGATTGGTTTAAGAATAGGTTTCAATTTATTTACACACTTAGTTGGGCAACATTTGCTATATGTGGAGGAATC
>NW_007051276.1:0-827 GCF_000164805.1 Carlito syrichta | reverse complement strand
GACGTTTGTGCAGGGAGTGGAGTTGGAAACACTTTAATTAAATGCAGGCAAAGATAAAAGACATGTAAGGTACGGGGAGCAGTGAAGAAATGATTCCCCAAAGAGTCCTTTTTGATTAGCTGAGACTGACTTAGCCCAGCTTTGAGGAGCACCCAGGTTCACACACCTTTCATGACTGGGGAGCCATTGCCTGCAACCACCACGAATAAATTAACAATTAAATTCCATTCTTGATATTTTTCCCATTTGAAATGTGACTCGCAAAACTTTATAAATATAAAAGGGTGATCAGAGTTCAATAGCAGTGAGTCATTTCACAGAGAAGCTTGCTTGCCTCTGTACTCGCAAATGTCAGCCTCATGAGGGGCAGAAGAAGAGCAAATGAAAAGATTTGAATCAGCTGCAACAGGCACACTTATTCCCAGAGTAGAATTCATTGAAGACAAGTGCCCGATCGCGACACTTGCTTCATTATAATAATAAGTTTGTGAGCGCCTGAGCCTGCGGGTTCGAGACCCGCCTAGGCAGAAGACCTCATCTCTACGATACATCCAAAAATCAGCCAGGTGTGGTAGTGCATGCCTGTAACTCCAACTACTTGGAAGGCTGAGGCGGAAGGGTTGCCAGAGCCCAGCAGTTAGAGGCTGCGGTGGCCGGGAGCGGCCGCTGCACTCCAGTCTGGGTGACAGAGTGAGACTCCCACTCAAAAAGAAAAGTGTTGGTGACCACAGATTCTTCGACTCTCATGTATTATACGTTGACATGAGACCAAACAGATCCTCAGACAAGGTTTTACTGGGAATTTGTCAAAGGAGAAAACACGGGAG
>NW_007051275.1:0-989 GCF_000164805.1 Carlito syrichta | reverse complement strand
TAGTCTGTTTTACTTATTGTTTTTTGTTTTGAATGTATTTACTCTAGACCCATGGAGACACGACATGGAGGTCAGGGACTTGAGTCCAGAAGATTTTTTCTTGTGGCCCCAATGTGTGTTATCTCCCAGAAGGTCTCTGAAAGAAGTGGAATGGATTTCCAACCGCAGCAAGAGGAGCTGGAGTTGAGACAGGGCTCTCTCAGGATCTGCTACACAAGGAATGCTGGTGGGCCTGTCTCATGGGCTCATCGTGTGTGCATCACCCAGCTGGTTCCTGCATCAGTGGGGTAGTTTTTTTCCACTGCAACAGGAAAGGCTAGAGCTGAGACTAAGTCCTCTTGGGATCTGCTGTGGATTGGAGCCTGGTGTGTCTGTCACATTGGCTCATACAACTACATGTCTTCCAGTAAGTCCCTACACAGACAGAACAGTTCCTCAACTGCAGCAGGGCATTCTGGAGCTGAGACTCTTCCTTTGAGATATGCTGTGGGGTGAGGCTGGATAGCCTAGTGTCATTGGCTCAGAGGGGTATTCATTTCCTAGTAGGTTTGAGCACAGTTGGGATAGCTCACTGATTACAGCATCAGGGATCAGAGCTGAGGTTGACTTCTTTAGGAAACTACTGTGGAATGGAGGTTGGGACACTGGTTAGGGAGACTCAGACTCCTGGCCTGTGAGATATGAGTGAGTGTCCCTCTGGATACTTGTGCCAGCAGCTATGATCTGGGACCACAGTTAAGGAGGGCTGGAGCCAAGCCATATGGCAGTGGCTCAGCAGTGATGCTGAGACTGATGTTATTGGACAGACAGACCTTTCCATCAAAACGCTAGTGTGTGCAGTTCCTCTGGGGGCCCTTGGTGGATCATTTTGGTTGCAGGCTCAAGACCAAACAGGGCTGTAACCAAGCCCCTTGGGAGGGCCATATCCAGCATTGAACCAGGAGCAAGCTTGGCAGATTGGCTGTGTAGGTATTGGTCTGCCCTTTTAA
>NW_007051274.1:0-737 GCF_000164805.1 Carlito syrichta | reverse complement strand
TTGGGAGGTCAATTCTTTTAAACAGAAATTTAAATACTTCCTTTACCCTCAGGGACTAATTTCAATTTTATGAGGGCCAGCTACAAATGCTAGGCTGTTGTTCATTCCATTACACTGTGTTTTCGTGCTTGTTTGAAGGAAGACTCAAAGTAAGGTTTTACTTTTAAGAGTAAACAAATCAATGCCTATATCACTAAAACCCTGTTTTTAGTGTCATCATGCTGTTTTTCTTTCTTCTTTCTTTCTTTTTTTCTTTCTTTTTGCTTTCTTTCTTTATCTTTCCCTTCCTGCCTCCCTCTCTTTTTCTTTGACTTTTTTTCTGAATAGTGTTGAGTGAATATTTTAATCTACAAAAAAATCTATTCCTTGGTTTGAGAAGTAACTTTTTATAGTGCAGCCAGAGTATATTATAAATATATATTGTAAATATGTTGTATGTGTGTCAATATGTGCATATATGTATGCTTGTGCCTGGAAGAGGATTTAGTCATTTTGCTTTGGTTTGACATTGGGAATTGCATTCACCCAACTTGCACACTTCAGCACACCTCTGTTCATCATACCCTTCATCTCCCTTTTACCTGATCAGTTCCTTTTCTCTCTCAATGTTCACTTTAGATACCACTCCAGGAAGTTTCCTGAAGGTTTTTCCTTACACAGCATTCATGATAAGGTTGTTACTTAATATGATTATTCTCTAATAGTCTGCAAACTCCATGATGGTTAAACATTTTCTG
>NW_007051273.1:0-1163 GCF_000164805.1 Carlito syrichta | reverse complement strand
ACCACAAAAACCCTAATTTCAGCAGAAGAATACAGATCACCAAAATAAAAGCCCAAATCCAGGACATAGAAGACAAAAAAATAATACAAAAAATCAATGAAACAAAAAGCTGGTTCTTCGAAAGGGTAAACAAGATTGATGGTCCCCTAGCTAGACTGACCAAGAAAAAACGAGAAAAAAACCAAATAAGCATAATCAGAAACACTAAAGATGAAGTCACATCTGACCCTGAAGAAATACAAAAGATCATTAGAGACTACTACGTACACTTGTATGGAAACAAACTTGAAAACCAGAAGGAAATGGAAGACTTTCTGACATCACACAACCTACCTAGGTTGGAACAAGAAGAAATTGAGACCCTAAATAAACCAATAACAATCAAGGAAATCGACCACGTAATAAGAAAACTTCCTACAAAAAAAAGCCCTGGTCCAGATGGCTTTCCAGAAGAATTCTACAAGACATTTAAGGAGGAGCTGATACCAATCCTACTGAAGGTATTCCAGGCGATTGAAAAAGATGGAACTCTCCCCAAATCATTTTACGAAGCCAACATCACATTGATACCCAAACCAGGTAAAGATCCAACAAAGAAAGAGAACTACAGGCCAATATCTTTGATGAACATAGATGCTAAAATTCTCAACAAGATCCTAGCAAACCGGATTCAGCAATACATCTCAAAAATCATCCATCATGACCAAGTAGGCTTCATTCCTGGCATGCAAGGCTGGTTCAATATTCGTAAAACCATAAATGTAATTAAATACATCAACAGATGTCAAAACATAATATAATTTCACAGCATGATTACAAAATTGTTCTTTTAGGTATGCACCCAGTGGCAAGGGAAAGTTATGTCCACACAAATCCTTCAAAGGAATGTTTACAGAACCATTATCTATAATCACCAAAACTAAAAGCAAGTTAGGTGTCCTTCAAGAGGTGATGGTGAAACAATAACTTATACAATGCAATATTATTTTGTGATTTGAAGGAGTTAGCTATCAAGGCATGAAAAATATATGATGGATTCTTAAATATATATGGGTTAGTGAAATAACCCATTTCATTTTTTGAAAGCTGCATAATATATGATTCCAACTATATAACTTTATGGAAAAGACAAAACTAAAGAAACAGTAAATATCATTAATTGG
>NW_007051272.1:0-850 GCF_000164805.1 Carlito syrichta | reverse complement strand
GAGCCCGTGGGTTCGAGACCCACCTGGGCAACCTGGGGAGACCTCATCTCTACAATAAATAAAAAAATTAGCTGGGTGTGGTAGCGCACGCCTGTAGTTCCAGCTACTTGTAAGGCTGAGGCAGAAGGATCACCAGAGCCCAGCAGGTTGAGGCTGCGGTGGTCGGGAGGCCAGGAGCGGCTACTGTACTCCAGTCTGGGTGACAGAGTGAGACTCCAGCTCAAAAAGAAACAAAAACAAAAACAAGACAAAACAAAAAAGAGTACATCTGGAAGACAGGAGATCTCTCAGAGTGTCTCTTACTATCCCCATGCTCTAGGATTAAGTTCAGTGCAAAACTAAATCCAACCCAGGCCCAGTCCTTTCAGAAACAAAGATTGGGTTTGGATCACCCTGCAAGGTGAAGAACCACAACCAGCTGGAGTTCCTGCTGAAGAGAAAGGGAATACAGAATGAGCAGCAAACAAAGGTAGTTCCAAATGGCAGCTATGATTACGTGACCAGTCACAGAAACCAGGACTGATATTGTCAGAGTATTTCCTCCTCGTTTTATTCTGAACACGTGTGTGTGTGTGTGTTAACCAAATATCTCTGTTTTCTTTCTCTCTTATTTATGTCACAGTATTAAGTTATACGATATAAGAAGAATAAACAAAGAACTGTCTTTGTTTATTGGTGCTGCTATATCAAGGCACCTGAGACTGGGTAATTTATAAGGAACAGAAAATTACATTTCATTTTTGGAGGCTGAGAAGTCCAAGACCAAGGCATCAGTATTTGGAGGATTTTCTTGTTGTCTCTTCACATAGTGGAAGAGCAGAAAGGCAAAAGTGACCAGCTCGTCCCTGAA
>NW_007051271.1:2664-3342 GCF_000164805.1 Carlito syrichta | reverse complement strand
TTACGAGATAGCTAGCTGAATTAACGAGTTGGTTAATGAGTTAGATAACTGTTTTAACTAGTTGGTAATCGAGTAAAATAGCTGACTTAACTAGCTGGTTACCGAGTTAGCTAGGCAACTTACTTGTCCGATGAATCAGCCACCTAGTTAGCTGGGTTAACACATTAGCTGACTTCTCGGCTGACCTGATAACTGCCTTAACAAGATGGCTGACTAATCAACCGACTATTTTGCTTGGATAACTAGTTGCCTCAGGAGCTGGACCCATAGTTTGATCAATTAAGTAGTTGGCTTCCTAGTTTGCTGGCCTAATTATTCGGCCGACTATTTGGACGAATACTTAGCTGACCTATCTAGTCTGCTGAATATTTCGCTGACCTAAATTGTCAGCTGCCACGTTGGCCCACCAGTTGGACGATTGGTTAGCTGACTTAACTAGCTGGCCGGCTAATAGGACGACCGGTTTGCTGACTTAAATAGTAGTCCAGCGTGGGATCCGACAGGTCAGCTGACTTAACTAGTTGGCTGGTGAGTGAGCCGACTGATCAGCTGAATTAACTATTTGACCTGTGAGTGAGCCGACACATGTGTTGCCATAACTAGTTGACTGGTGAGTGAGCCGATTGGTGAGGTGACTTCACTAGTCTACGAGTGAGCAAGCCAACTACTTTGCTGATC
>NW_007051271.1:0-1076 GCF_000164805.1 Carlito syrichta | reverse complement strand
AGCTGATTTAACAAACAAATCAGTTGGCAAGCCAGCTGACTCAACTAGTTGACTTAACTAGTTAGGCAGCTGGCTAGCCAGCTGACTTAACTAACTGACTCCACTAGGTAGCCAGGTGGCTAGCCAGATGACTTAACTATCTAGCTACCTATGTAATCCGCTGACTTGCCAGCTGAATTAAATACCTAATACCTAGCTAACCTGCTTGCTAACAAGCTAACTTAACCAGCCGGCTGGCTATTTAACTACCTGCCCAGCTTTCTAGCCAGTTTAATTAACTAGTATGCTACATAGCAGGCCAGCTGTCCTTCCAGCTGAATTAACTAGGTGACTGATCTAGCTAGCCAGGTGTCTAGCCAGCTGACAACTAGCAAGCTACCTACCTAGCCAGCTGGCTAGTCATCTGACTTAACTCAGTGACTTAACTAACTAGCCAGCTTGCTAGACAGTTGACATAATTAGCTAGCTACCTAGCTTGCAAGTTGGCTAGCTAGTTGACTTAACTAGCTGACTTAATTTGATAGCTAGCTGACATATCTAGCTTACTTAACTAGCTAGTTTCCTAGCTTGCTTGCTGACTTAACTATCTGAAATAACTAGCGAGCCCGCTGGCTACCCATCTGACATAAATAGCTTTTTAACTAGCTAGCCAGCTGGCTAGACAACTGAATTAACGTGCCGACTTAACTAGCTATCCAGCTGGTTAGCCAACTGATTAAATTAGGTGACTTACCTAGCTAGCTAGCTGTCTAGCCACCTGACTCAATTGCCTAGCTACCTAGCTAGCCAGCAGCCTAGCCAGCTGATTCAATTACATGACTTAACAATGTAACCAGCTGACTAGCCAGCAGACTCAACTACCTATCTACCTAACTATACAGCTGGATAGCCAGTTAACTTAACTAGCTGACATAACTAGATATCCTAAAGGCTGGACAGCTGACTTAAGTAGCTACCTACCTACATAGCCCACTGCCTTGCCAGCTGACTTAAGTAATAACTACCTAGTTAACCTGCTGGGCCATCGAACTTACTTAACTAGTGACAAGTAGCTAGTCAACTGGGTAGCCAGCTGG
>NW_007051270.1:0-1106 GCF_000164805.1 Carlito syrichta | reverse complement strand
TCATCTAAGGTCGCTCAGTAGGTGTGTCATAAAGTCAGGACTAGAACTTGGCGTCTCTTTGGCAGGTCCCATGATGGACCAGGGACAGACAGACATGTTGATTGATGATGTCTCCTTCCTCATACCCTCTCCTCCAAGACCCCATGGAAGTCCCAACTCTCTGCACTCCTGGGGCAGCATAGGGTGTCATAGGGTCATCAGAAGCACACAACTGTAACCAGTTATTCCTTGACTCCTTCCCTCTTCCTTCCTCTCATCATATTCTGTCCTTTCCTCCCTCCTTCCTTTCTCCTTTTCCTTTTATTAATTTATTCACTGAGGTCTCTTGGATTGCCACTATAAGAAATGGGCAATAACATCCAGGCAGGGTGGCTCATGCCAGTAATCCCAGCGTTTTGGGAGGCTGAGGTGGGAGGATTGTTTGAGTTCAGGAGTTTGAGACCAGCCTGGGCAGCATAGTGAGACCTCATCTCTACAAAATAAAAAATATAGAGAAATTGGCCAGGCATGGTGGTGCAAACCTGTAGTCCCAACTACGCGGGAGGCTGAGGCAGGAAAATCTCTTCAGCCCAGAAGATTGTTGCTTCGGCGATCCGTAATTGTGTCCCTGCATTCCAGGCTGGGTGATAGAGTGAGACCCTGACTCAAGAAAGAAAGAAAAAGGCAATATCATGTGCTGGGGAGAAGCTACATTACATTAAGTACTAAAGCAGATGGTTGAACACATACAGACAGTTATTCTACAAGGCAAAAATAAATGCTAAGAAGGATATGTGCTCATTACATCTTTGTCTCTCAGTTTCAACACTGTCTTCTGCAGTACAGAGCCAGGACTTTGCAAATCTCATCTCTCCATTGTGGCCTCTTCCTTCCTGGCCAGATCCTTTCCCATCACCCTCAGTGCTGCCACAACCACGTGACTTCACCAGGCAAAAGCTTGTCCAGTTTTCCTGGTGTCCAATGCTCACCAAGCCGGGTGTTCAGGCTCCTCAGCGAGCCCAGATTCAGCCAAGCATGTACCCATCCCACAGGTTTGAGTCTCAGGTCTGTGGGTTCCTCCCCTGTGTCCTCCCTCTTTTTTTCATCCCCTGTGGGGTGGAAGCTGG
>NW_007051269.1:0-732 GCF_000164805.1 Carlito syrichta | reverse complement strand
TTCCCTGTGACCCCACTGAAACCATGCAGTTCTCAGGAAGTGGGACCAGCAAAAGCTGTGGACTTGCCCCAGGAGCCCTGAAAAGATGTGGAGGGGGCAACTGTGGTTCATTCTCTTCCCAGGGCCAAGAACTGGACCTGTGCTCCAGGCCTCTGGTCTTCAAACCAGTTCTAAAAGAGTCCAGCAGAGTGTGGTGGCCCTAACTCATCTCCCTTCTTTCTCCTTGGTCCTTTACTCCAAAACTGGCATCTAGTGCACAAGAAAGCAACGTGGTGGGCAGGTACACATCATACCACCAAGCACCTCCTTGGATGGGGGGATGGGTGGAGAAACTGTGGCTCGGCCCAGTCTAGAATTTACTTCCCACAGCTCTGCCACTGTTTTGTTCCCTCCCATCGAGGGTTTGGTGAGCCCAGGTCTCCATAGTCCCATATGTCCTAGCTGGGAGGAGGGCTCTGCTTAGGGACCCTTAAAAGAGGTCATAATTTCTCCCCCAAACACCAGGGAACTCTCCGACTAAGCCTCCCTGGCATCCAGGGTGACCCCTTCAGCAGCCCAAGGGTGTAGGTCAAAGACAAGGGATGACCCGGGTTCTGTGGGGCTCCTGGCTCCAGAGCAGAGGCTGCAAGTCTTCACCCACCGGGTCATCAAACCCTGAAGGCCCAAATGTGTGGCCTGAGTCGCTGAGCTGGGAAAGATCCCAACCCAAGACACCCCAACCCGCCCCTCCTC
>NW_007051268.1:0-725 GCF_000164805.1 Carlito syrichta | reverse complement strand
TGAATCTGTTTACCCTAGAGCAGGGAAGCATTTTAAATTAGCCCAGAGCGTGAAAGAACTTTTAGGAGTGGTTCAGATGCCCCCAGCCTCAGGTTGAATTTTTTCTTGCCTATTAGAGGCAACACCTTCGGTGAAGCCCTGAGCAGCAACTTTGAATACCAGGATGGGGCGTGGAAATCACAAAGCCATACTCACATAGTTGAAACCACCCACCTCTGTTCCTGAGAGACTGAAATCAGAGTATCCTAAGAGGAACTCGGGCCTGACTAAGAGGACCCAAGGAAGGCAGGCTCTTCATGCCCCATCTCTAGATGCCGGTTGTGTGGTTTCAGTAGATAGGAGAGAGAACTCAGCCATCACCCTTAAAGCTTGCTTCCATCTGGAAAACTTCTTCTGTATTCCCCCCAGGGACACTGCTCCTAGGTGACACACCGCAAGATGACTAGTACCTTGAGCACTCCTTAGAAGCTCTTCTTCCAGCCATAAAGTGTTCACTCAGCCTCTGTCACATGTCAGGTCTATAGATTTCAGTGAACACTGAGGTCCGCTGAGGGGTTCCCAGAGCTAGGACATGCTCCTGGAAAGGAAGGGAGGAGGAGGAGCCACCATTTATTGGGGGTCCTCTAGGTTCCAGGTTCTCTACATCCCATATTTTTTTTTTTTTGAGTTGGAGTCTCACTCTGTCGCCCAGACTGGAGTGCAGTGGCCGCTCCAGGCCACCGCAG
>NW_007051267.1:0-1290 GCF_000164805.1 Carlito syrichta | reverse complement strand
GAGTTAAAAAAAGTCTAAAAAGAGACATAGGCGAAGGAATTGAAAAATAAAAAGAAACCCCAAAAAGCAAAAATGAAATTCTCTTTCAAAGGGTGGCCCCCATGTAGTACACGTGGAATTTGTTCCTCCGCATCAAATGATCAACCAACATTTTTATCTGGAAGTTTCGAGATGGTCGCATCATGATTTGAAGAAGAAATGTCCAGAGTTGTGACAAACAGGTGACTGATTCTTCCGCCATGACCACACTGAGTTTTCAGCAGTTTTTGACCAAGAAACTGGAGTATGACCCTGTGCCCCATCCTTCCTATTCACCTGATTTCACCTCAGGTATCTTTTTGTTGTTTCTCAGGATGAAAAAAGTCCTCAAATGGAAAGAGGTGAAGGGAAGAGGGAAGAGTTGAAACAAACAAAACAAAACCAGCACAAGCAAAAAAAAAAAGGCATCAAAATTGATGAGTTTAAAAACTGATTTGAGCAGTGGCAAAAGTTCTTGACAGGCATATTGCATCAAACAGAGAGCACTTTGAACATGTAAGAACAAACCACAATTTTTTATAAATGAATTCTGGTTGTGGGGGGTCCTTTTTAATATGTGATTTAAACTATTCTAGGGAAAATAATTATGTCACTCATAGATATTACCCAAAATGAACCTTTTGGCTCTTATTTATATATTTATCATTGACCTGCTTCACAAAGGATTTGAGAAGGCCTCGTTTTTTCTTACATGTTTTACTAACTGTTTTTTAAATTTTCACTTGAGTGGAAACTTCTACTTGAAGGAATCCTGACACCTCACACTCAAGCCCTACCTTTGGAGAACATTTTTGTCCAGTGACAAATGTGTTGGGGCAAAAAGGAGACACAAGCCTGACAGATCTGCTCCAAAGATAACTTACTGGACATGGACAGACTTCCCCTTGGTTCCAGTAACCATCATGACTTATAGTACCAAAACTAAGTGTCAGTATTTCCTAGTAATGGGAAGTCTCCATGAACAACCTCAGAATTTTTACTTATAAGCTGAAAAGAGATGACAGACTAGGGAGATTGTTTCTAGGCTGCAACAAGTAATTTTAAAGGACTTTAGATTGTCAATTTGGGATTAACTCAGTTTTATTACTTTAGCTGCCACAGACTGTTTTTCCATCTTCCCTGAATATTGAACTCTTCATAAACAAACTATTCATGGAAAATCACGGGCCAAATATTTCACTAAGTACCTTTGACTTTACACCTGTTATAAAATACTGTCCTTTTGAATGAGTCACTTGAAGAGCTGGCCTG
>NW_007051266.1:0-716 GCF_000164805.1 Carlito syrichta | reverse complement strand
CGATGAAAAAGATGGAACTCTCCCCAATCATTTTATGAAGCCAACATCACATTGATACCCAAGCCAGGTAAATATCCAACAAAGAAAGAGAACTACAGGTCAATATCTTTGATGAATATAGATGCTAAAATTCTCAACAAGATCCTAGCAAACCAGATTCAGCAATACATCTCAAAAATCATCCACCATGACCAAGTAGGCTTCATTCCTGGGATGCAAGGCTGGTTCAACATTCATAAAACCATAAATGTAATTAAATTCATCAACAGATGTCAAAACAAAAACCTATTCAGTAAATGGTGCTGGGAAAACTGGCTGGCCACATGCAGAAGATTGAAACAGGACCTCTATCTATCCCCATGCACAAAGGTTAACTCCAAATGGATCAGAGACCTAAATGTAAAACCTCAAACCATAAGAACCTTAGAAAAGGAAGGAAATACCCTCATGGAAATCAGAACTGGCATCCAATTCCTGAACAAAACCTGAAACCCACAGGTCATAAGAGAGAAGATAGACAAGTGGGACCTTATTAAACTGACAAGCTTCTGCAAAGCCAAAGAAACCATCAAGAGAGTAGGGAGACAGCCTACAGACTGGGAAAAAGTATTTGCCAACTCCAGGTCTGACAAAGGCTTAACATCCTGGATCTACAAGGAACTCAAACGTACTGAAAAGAAAAAAACAAACAACCCCATTATAAAATGGGCAAAAGA
>NW_007051265.1:0-3708 GCF_000164805.1 Carlito syrichta | reverse complement strand
CCAGTCAGCTGGCTAGCCAGATGACTTAACTAGGTGACTTAACTGGCTAGCCAGCTGACTAGCCAGCTTACTTAAGTAACAAGCTACCTAGTTAGCCAGCTGGATGTCCAGCTGAGTAAACTAGGTGGCTTTACTAGCTAACCAGCAGGCAAGAAAGCTGACTTAACTATCTAGCTACCAAGCTAGCCAGCTGTCTAGCTAGCTGACTTAACTAGTTGACTTAAGTAGCTAGCCAGCTGGCTAGCAGGCTGACCTACCTGGCTATCCACATAGCTAGTCAGCTGGATAGATAGCTGAGTTAACTGGCTAACAACCCATTTAGCCCTCTGGCTTGCTAGCTGACTTGAATACCTAGATACCTACCTAACCAGCTGGCTGGTGAGCTGACTTAATTATGTTACTTAACTAGATGGTTAACTGGCTAGCCAGCTGACTAAGCTAGCTACCATGCTAGGCAACTGACTAGCCAGCTGATATGCTCACTGACTTAACTAGCTAGCAAGCTGACTTAACTAGCTGAATTAACCAGATAGCTACTTAGCTACCCAGCTGGTTTATCTAGCTGGTTTAACTAACTAGCTACCTAGCTAGCTAGCCAGCTGACTTAACTAGCTGACTTAACTAGCTAACTAGCTGACATAACTAGCTGACTTATATATCTAGCTTTCTAGCTGGCCAGCTGACTTAACTAGCTGAAATAACTAGCTAGCCTGATGGAGAGCCATGTGCATTAACTAGCTTTTTAACTAACTAACCAGCTGGATAGCCAACTGGCTTAATGAGCTGATATAACAAGCTAGTCTGCTGGTTTCCAGCTGACTTAACTAGCTGAAATAACCAACCAGTCAGCTGTCTAGCCAGCTGACTTAACTGGCTGGCTACCTATGTACTAAGCTGGCTAGACAACTGACTTACCTAGCTGACTAAAGCTAGCAAGCTGGCTTGCCAACTCACTTAACTAGCTAGCTACCTACCTAGCCAGCAAGCTAACCAGCTGACGTAACTAGCTGATTGAACAGTTAGACTGCTGGTTTGCAAGCTGACTTATCTAGCTAGCTACCTAATTAGTTGGTTAGACAGCTGACTAAACTAGCTGACGTTACCGGCTAGCAAGTTGGCTAGCCAACTGACTTAACTCACTGACATTATCTAGCTGTCTTAACTAGCTAGCTACCTACCATACCAGTTTGCTAACCAGCTCTCATAAATACCTGAATTAACCAGCTAGCCAGCTGGCTAACCAACTGACTTAACTACTTCAGTACCTAGGTAGCCATCTGGCTAGTCAGCTGACTTAATTAGCTGAATTAACTAGCTAGCTACTAGCTAAATAGCTGATATAAATAGTTAGCTAACTAGCTCGCTACCTCGATACAAGCTGATTTAAACAGTTAGCTATCTAGCTAGATTCCTAGCTAACAAGCTCACTTAAATAGTTAGCTGACTAGATAGTTAGCTGACTTAACATGCTAGCTAACTAGTTATATCACTAGTTATCTAAATTTCTAGCTAGCTGAGTTAGTCTTTCGACTCAACTTGTTAGCTAACAAGCTTCCTAGGTGCCTTAAGCAGCTGACTTAACTCGCTAGCTAACTAGCTAGCTATCTGACTCATCCAGTTGACTTAACTCATTAGCTAGCTAGCTAGCTAGCCTACTCAACCAGCTGACTCAACCCGTTTGCTAACTAGCTAGCTAGCTGAATCAACCAGCTGACTTAACCTGTTAGTTACTAGCTAACTACCTAACTCACCTGCTGACTTAACCCATTAGCTAACTAGCTAGCTAGCTGTCTTAACCAGCTGACTTAATTAGAAAGCTGACTTAATTAACTGAATTAGGTAGGTGGATGAACTACTTAGGTAACTGACTTAACTGGACGACTTAACTAGTTAGGTAGTTGACTTAACTACCTGAATTAAATAGTTAGCTAACATTTAAATAGCTGAATAACCAGATGACTTAACTAATTAGCTAACTAGTTAGTTAACAGAATTAAGTACCTGACTTAAATAGTTGGCTAGGCAGTGAGCTAGCTGACTTACCTAGCTGACTTAGCTAACTAGCTGGTTAGCTAGCTGATTTAGCTAGCTGCCTTAACTAGTTGGCTAACGAGATAGCTAGCTGACTTAACGAGTTGGTTAACGAGTTGCTATCACTTTAACTAGTTGGTAAATGATTTATCAAGCTGACTTATCCAGCTGTTTAATGAGTTAGCTAGGTGACAACTTGTTGGCTGACAACTTGGGCAACCAGTCAACTCTGTTAACTATTTGAATGGATGGTGTGCTGAACTACTTAGTTGGCCAATTAGTAGGCCGACTAATTAGCTGGCCTAACTTGTCATTTACTAGTTAGCTGAGCTAACATGCCAGCTCACAAGTTATGGGACTAGTCGCCCGAATGGTTAGCTGACTTTACTAGTTGGCTGGCTAGGCAGCCGACCAGTTAGCTGACTTAACTAGTCAGTCAGCGAGTGTGGCAAGAGGGGAACTGACTTTATTAATTGTCCGGCGAGTGAGCCGACATGTCAGCTGACTTAATTAGATGGCGGGTGAGTGTGCCGACTGGTCATATGACCTAACTGCTCAGCCAGAGAGTGAGCTGACTTGTCAGCTGACTTTAGTCGGCTGGCGAGTAAGCTGACTGGTTTGAGGACTTAACCAGTAGACAGGCAAGTGAACCGACCTGTAAGCCAACTTAAAGCAACGAGCAAACTGCCTTAACTAGTCAGGTAGCGAACAAGTTGACTGGTTAGCTGACTTAAATACTTGGTTGGCGAGCAAGACAAATATCTAGCTAACCTGTTGGCCTGTGATTGAGCCGACAAGTTAGTTGACCTGTTGGCTGGTGAGTGAACTGACTAGTTTGCTGATTGGTTGGCAGGCAAGGGGGACGAGTAGTAGTTAACCTGAAGGAAAGTGAGGAAACCCACTAGTTAGATGACCAGTTAGCTGAGTTGATACAGACTAGTTAGCTAAATAACTAGCTGATTTGCTAGCTGACTTAACTAGCTAGCTGATTAGCTAGCTGACTATTTAGCTGACATATCTAGATAGCAAGCAAGCTATCTCGCTGTCTAGCTAGCTGACTTAACTGGCTAGTTAACTGGCTAGTTAGCTGGCTAGCTGACTTACCTATTTAGTTGACCAGTCAGCTGGCAGAATAGCAAGCTGTATAGCTAGCTGACTTAACTAACTAGCTGAAAAGTTAGCTGAGTTGATAGCTGACTTAATTAGCTAGCTGGATAGCTAGCTGCCTTTACTAGCTGACTAGCAAGTTGGCTGGATATCTGGGTAGCCAGCTGACTTAAGTAGCTAGTTGCATGTTTGCCTGAATTGCTAGCCATCTGGCTTAACTAGCTAGCTACCTGGTTGGCTAGCTGGCTAGGGAGCCAGTTAGTGAGCTAGTGAGTTGGCCTGCTGGCTAGCCAGCAGGCTTAATTAGTCAAACTGCTGACTGAACAGTCGAATATCCAGCCACTTAACTAGCAAGCCACCCTTCTGGTCATCTGGCTAGCCAGCAATTTTTAGTAGTTGTCCACCTACCTGAAATGCCTGCTAACCAGCCGATTTAACTTGCCAGCCACCTAGCTAGCCATCCATCAAGCCAGCTCACATAACTTGCGGACATAACTAGGTGGCCATCCGACTTGCCAGCTGACTTAATTAAATACCTACCTAACTAGCCAGGTGGCTAGGCAGCTGACT
>NW_007051264.1:0-843 GCF_000164805.1 Carlito syrichta | reverse complement strand
GTCAAAATGTCTTCTTTCTGATGATAGAAGCAATATTCTTATGTATAAGACAGATAATTTCATAATTTAGAGATTTCATAGTAGAATATTTTGAACCTCTTCAGGAAAAAATGCACATGGAAATAAATTTAAGCACATTAAATGATTTTTGGTTAAAATAGTTTGTAATGTATTCTATTTTTATACAACGTAGAACTACTTGAAATATTTTTAAAAATATTGTAATATTTTATGTGTTCCTTTGTTCCTTATTTTTTATGTTTATATTTTTTACTATTGCTCTAGTAAAGGTGGTCACCTTTTACTTAGCTTCCTGTTATAGCATTCTTCAGTTTATTCCCCCTGTTAATCATTCTTCTAAAGTGTTAAATAGAAATTGAAAATCTCTCTTTCCTCTGTTTAAAACTTTGTAATGGTTTCCCATTGATTGAGTCTCAGATTTTGGTATGTAAGAGGATGACCTGAGTGTAGATACTTTAGCCTCATTCTAAGATTCTTACTCAGTTTTGTTCTGAAATGGGTTCATGAAGCTGCATGTGGATGTACTTCCCAGACATATGTCATAGGAGTCTTTTGGTGGTACTTTGAAAGATTTTGGAGACAAAGTGCTGCATGAAATAATAGAGCTTTAATATGCATTACACATAAAATGTAAAATGCATATTATGGTTCAGTTATATTAATTTCAGTTGTAATTCTTACATTTTTTCTAATTCCCTTCTAAGCCTGACATTCCCACCCTCCCAGCATGTGATGAGGCTCTTCTTTGCCTATGATGTCCTCTCAATCACCTTTGCTCACCTGATTGCTCCTTATCTTTTTTGTGTTAGCTCAGGAGTCACT
>NW_007051263.1:0-748 GCF_000164805.1 Carlito syrichta | reverse complement strand
GTGAGAACGAGACACAGGGCTGGGAAGAGGTGAAGAAAGACACGTAAGAAAGAGTACTGATAGCTACATAGTACTAAAGAGTACTGAAGCAACACAGAGACAGGGCAATAAAATCGAGAAACAGTGTAAGTCACAAGGTAAACAACAAACGTGATCTAAACCAACAGTTACAATGATAAAATCATAAGTCAAAATGAGCGGAAGAGAGAAGTGCGAGAGGGATAACAGATATACATACCAGCTATCAGGTGAAAAACAGTCACAGGATCGGGAAGAAGTGAAGAAAGACACGTAAGAAAGATTGCCTAAGGAGTACTGATAGCTACACAGACACAGGTCAATAAAATCGAGAGACAGTGTAGGTCAGAAGGTCAACAACAGACGTGATCTAAACTAACAGTTACAATGATAAAATCATAAGTCAAAATAAGCGAAAGGGAGAAGTGCAAGAGGGAAAACAGATATACATACTAACTATCAGGTGAGAGAGAGACACAGGGCTGGGAAGAAGTGAAAAAAGACAGGTAAGAAAGATTCCCTAAAGAATACTGATAGCTAAACAGAGACAGGCCAAAAAAATCAAGAAACAGTATAAGTCAGAAGGTAAACACCAAACGTACTCTAGACCAACAGTTTCAATGATAAAATCATAGGTCAAAATAAGCGATCAAACTAGAGTCACTTCTGTGATCTCCGATTCCAGCCTCTCCCTTTTGTTTTTCGTTGCAGCATAGGGGTGGGGCTTTGT
>NW_007051262.1:0-1117 GCF_000164805.1 Carlito syrichta | reverse complement strand
ATCCTGCCAAAATCCATACCCAAATTTGCTTTGAATAAGCAGTTAGCATCATTAGAAGATATAACCACTGTTAGTACCTTTATTAAGGCAAAGATTTTAATTACAGGACAGGACTGTTTCAATATTTCTCATAAAATCTCTGACTATTAAAAGCAAAAGAAAAAAATAAGCCAGCGGGGACTGGGAAGAAGTGGTATTACTGAACTTCAGTACGCATGTGTTTGCAAAATGACCTCAGCATGAGGTAATAGGAAATAACGAGTCCATTGTGTTCTGTGAGAACTGTGTTTAATGACAGAAACTGAACAGAATCTGATGACTAAGATTCATTTTGCAGATCTGTGTGACAAAAATCAATTTTAAAAATTCAAACAAAATTGAGGAGAGACAAGAGGAAAATAGAAGGAACTGATGGCAGAAATAACAGCAGTAAAAAATACAGTGATGGAAATAAATAACAAACTAATAAGCATGGAAAGCAGAATTAGCCAAGCAGAAGAAACTCAGAGCTCAAAGGCCAAAACACAGAACTAAACCAAACTGTCGAAAGCATAGAAAAGAAGCTAGAAAAGACAGAACAAAATCTTCAAGAGATGAATGATCACTTCAAGAGACCGAACCTAAGAGTAATTGGCCTTCCTGAGGCAGTGAGAGAAACAGAGGCCACGCTGGAACAAACATTTCATGAAATCATTCAAGAAAACTTCCCTTATCTCATCAAGGATGAAAAAATTCAAACACAAGAGATTCAGAGAACCCCTGCAAGACAACAAATGAGAAGACCAACTCCCAGACATATAATAATTCACCTAAACAAAGTAGGTATAAAAGAAAAAATCCTAAAGGCTGCAAGAGAAAAAGGTCAGACTACGTACCAGGGAAGACCAATTAGAATAACACCAGATTTATCTACAGAAACCCTCCAAGCTAGGAGAGCTTGGAGCCCTATCTTCAAAGTTCTAAAAGATAAACAATTTCAACCCAGAATAGCCTACCCAGCCAAGCTAAGCTTCATCAATGAGGGAAAATTGAAATATTTCCCAAATATCCAATCCCTAAGAATCTACACTGTCACAAGTCCACCTCTACAAGAAACACTTTAGAAAGTATTGAACAC
>NW_007051261.1:0-840 GCF_000164805.1 Carlito syrichta | reverse complement strand
TGAGGATGAGCCCAGATATCTCACCATCTGTTTGCTGGTGTGCTCCCCCTGTCTATTCTGTCTGAGACAGGCTATCTGAGTCTGGCATTGATCCAAAAATCTCATCGCAGAATGAATTATCATGGGAATATGCCTTTAATGCTAAAGCACTGAAGAAACTGATATATTTATTATTTTATTTTAAAAATTATGTTTAGTCAGGCTCGGTGGCTCAGCCTGTAATCCCGTGCCTTTGGGAGGCTGAGGTGAGTGGATTGCCTGAGCCCACGGGTTCGAGACCCGCCTGGGCAGCGAGACCTCGTCTCTACAATAAATCAAAAAATCAGACGGGCATGGTAGCGCATGCCTGTAATTCCGGCTACTTGGAAGGCTGAGGTGCAAGGATTGCCGGAGCCCAGCAGGTCGAGGCTGCGGTGGTAGGAAGCGGCCACTGCACTCCAGTCTGGGCGACCGAGTGAGACTCCAACTCAAAAAAAATAAATAAATAAAAATAAAAAGTAAAAATTATGTTTATTTTTTGTAGAAGCAGGATTTTGCTGTGTTGCCCAGGAAACTTCTCAAGTGATCCTCTGGCCTTGGCTTCCCAGAGTGCTGGGATTATAGATGTGAACCACTGCTTCCAGCCAGAAACATTTAATGCTTTAACCCATGTTTCTTTGCTGTTGGCCTATTGTCCTTCTGAGCTTACCAGAGGATTCTTGGAGTATGTGCTGGGGAATTCTTCTTTGGGGATAGGTGGTTCCTTACTGTGCTTGTTTCCTCTTCTCAAGGAACTCTATCAGGACAGAACAAAGCCCAGAGTTGAGGTGAAGAGCTCTCCCCCCCATCGTCCTCCTGTGA
>NW_007051260.1:0-974 GCF_000164805.1 Carlito syrichta | reverse complement strand
CACCCCAGCGTCGACCTGTTGGGCTCCAGCAATCAAGAAGTTTATTGTTAATATGAAGCATTTGGATTCTGTCCATGCTCACAGAGACATGGTGCAGTGAATCTGGCTAGATCCACTGCTGAGAAGAGGGTCCCAGGTTAGGCCACAGCCCCTAGGCCATCTGCATGCTCTCCGTGACCAGTCCAAGATCTGGGACCTTTCATTGAGGCCTTCCTTTCCAGGAATTTTGGTGGGAATGCAGATAACAGAATCGCCGTGGGGGTTATGTTCTCATACCTCCTGTCCACCAGTCTTACTCTCTCCTTCCAGATGTGAGAAAACACTATTTCAGAACAAAATCCAGTAGATTTACCTAACTGGTGAAATAAGAAAGGTCTAGGAAGTTGCAGTTCTCTTCATGCTCATCCCTCCTGTTCCTTTTGTTTTAAACAATGGAGCCAAATTTCAAACAAACATGGAAAAGGTGCATAAAAGCTAATGGATTTATTTCAAATGGGCTTCAGGGTCAACTAAACTTGAAGTTGACTCTTAGCCATCTGTTTGTGTGTCTGGAGTTGCACCTGCTTTGAATTAGGATAATTTAATAATATCCAATCAGACTAAGAGAGTACAAATGGTTTTGTTAATTAGATGAAAAAGTTGCATTTTATGACACTTATCATATTATCCGTGGGTGGATGACTGTGGCTGTACTCTGTGTTAAGGCCTTATCTATTATCTGTTCTGCCTTTCGAAAATCTATCTTATTTCAGTTTCCATCATGCTGGGTTGTTTTTGCCCAGTCTCTGTGGCCTTCTAGATTGGATGCTTGCCTGCCTTCTGGATCGCAACTCTTGGGAGTCTTTGCCTGATGTTTTGTGAACATACACATATGCAATTCCGGATATCATTGAGCTTGTGCTACCTGGGTTTAATTATATTAACTATAGGCTGTTTAGATATATTTTATTAAATTCAAATTTTTTGAATGTAGA
>NW_007051259.1:0-408 GCF_000164805.1 Carlito syrichta | reverse complement strand
TAACAAAGAAAAACCAAAACAAACAGAAAACAGCAATAAAAAAACAGAAAAGAGGAAAACAAAACACACACACATGCCTACATAAAATGACAGAAGAAAAAAAGAAGAGAGAGAAAAAAGGAGGTGATAATGGAAATTGAAACCTCACACATACATTCACATGCATTAAACAAAAAAAGAGAATAACAACAAAAAAGAAATTCAGAGATGAACACTCACTCATGCACACACACATAAATAGAAAACAAAAGAAGAAATAAAAGAAAAAGAGAAAAAAAGGAGGGTAAATGCAAATCAAACCCTCACATGCATATACACATTCAGGCACAAAGAAAAAAGTAAATTAGATTTTTAAAAAAGTTTCTAGGCAATATGCGCCATCTTGTGGCAGGCTCTGTAATTCTTCCT
>NW_007051258.1:0-900 GCF_000164805.1 Carlito syrichta | reverse complement strand
AAACATACAAGGAGGACTTGATAACAATCCTATTGAAAGTATTGCAGGTGATTGAGAAAGATGGACTCTCCCCAAATCATTTGCAAAGCTAACATCACATTGATACCCAAGCCAGGTAAAGATCCAACAAAGA
Source organism: Carlito syrichta (assembly GCF_000164805.1). Taxonomy (NCBI): domain Eukaryota; kingdom Metazoa; phylum Chordata; class Mammalia; order Primates; family Tarsiidae; genus Carlito; species Carlito syrichta. The sequence continues at coordinate 767 of NW_007051258.1, read as the reverse complement.
AAGAGAGCTACAGGCCAATATTCTTGATGAACATAGATGCTGAAATTCTCAACGAGATCCTAGCAAACTGGATTCAACAGCATACCTAAAAAAATAGTCCACCATGACTAAGTAGGCTTCATCCCAGGGATGCAGGGCTGGTTCAACATTTGTCAAACCATAAATGTCATTAAATACATCAACAGACATAAAAAAATAAAAGCCACATGATTATATCATTAAATGCAGAAAAAGCTTTTGATAAAATACAAACCCTCAAACATCTAGGCATAGATGGAACATGCCTCAAAATAGTAAGAGCTATCTATGATAAACCCACAGCCAGCATACTGGTGAACACACAGAAATTGGAAACACTTCCCCTGAAAACTGGAACAAGACAAGGATGCCCACTCACCCCTCTTGTTCAACATAGATTCGGAAGACCTAGCCAGAGCAATCAGACAAGAGAAGGAGATTAGGGATATCCAAATAGGAAAAGAGAAAGTCAAGTTATTCCTCTTTACAGACAACATGATTCTATAACTGAAAAATCAAAGAGAATCTGTCAAAAACCTACTTGCACTGATAAAGGACTTTGACAAAGTCTCAGGGTATAAAATAAACGTGCAAAAGACAATCGTATTTCTTTACACCAATAAATAAGCAACAGAAACCCAAATGAAAAGCATAATCCCATTCACAATAGCCACCGAAAAAAGAAATACCTTGGCATCATCCTTTCCAGAGATGTGAAAGACCTTTACCATGGAAACTACAAATACTGC
>NW_007051257.1:0-579 GCF_000164805.1 Carlito syrichta | reverse complement strand
GCATGCGATTCTCGTCCTTCCACACTGGGGGCAATTCGCATCCTTCCACACTGGGGACGGCATCCTCAAGGCACTCCAGGCCTGGATACCGTGGCCTGTTCCTCTGCCCAGTATCCGAGGGAGGATCCACTCTGCCTGCAGTGCTCAGGTTAGTGCCGTCCCCAGGCAGTTCAGGCGCTCACTCTGGCCCTCCTGTGCTTCTGGACCTTTCCTTCAGGGTTTTCCCTGGAGTCGCTCCAGGCATGTCCTCTCGCCACCTGCCTCAGCTTGTCCTGCCTGCAGCGCCATGCTCACTGCAGTCCCTGCAGCCCCACGCTCTCGGGGCACTCAAGGTGCACTATTCTAACCTGGGGTCAATGGGGGGATGCCTGGCCCTGCTTGTCACGATGGTGCAGGCTGTGCACCCAGGAGCTGGGGCCTTGGGAGCAGTGGGGTCGCCACAGGTAGACACCCCCCATGTCTTAACCTGAAACCCAAGGCACCAGGGTAGCAATTGTGCACGACCCCACGGGGCTCGGCCACTGGAAACTGCCTGACACTCGCTAAACTGTGGCAAAGAGGGAGTGGCTTCCCAGGTCT
>NW_007051256.1:0-766 GCF_000164805.1 Carlito syrichta | reverse complement strand
GTATATTTAAATAATATGTTTAGAGTAAGTACAATGTTTTAAATCTAGAAAGCTATATTGCCTCATTTTAAAATCTTCAAAGAGCCAAGCTTCCATTTGAGGAAACAAATATAACCTATTACATTCGATATTGCTTACTATACACCAGGCATTGGTCAAAATGTGTTACATATGTTAACTTTTTTAACAGAATGAGGGAAATAATCTGTTTCAGCAACAGCTAAATAATTTTAAAAACCAAGTATCTGGCAGGACTCGGTGGCTCAGCCTGTCAACCTAACACTTTGGGAGGCCGAAGCGAGTGAATCGCCTGAGTCCGCGGGTTCAAGACCAGCTTGGGAAACTTGGCAAAACCTCGACTCTGCAATAAATAAAAAAATTAGCCGGATGTGGTGGCTCGCGCCTGGAGTTCTGGCTACCTGGAAGGCTGAGGCGAAAGGATCACTATGAGGGTGACATTGCATTCCAGCCTGGGGCAATGGAATGACACTCCAAATAAAAAAAACAACAACAAAAAAAACAAAACCAAGTAGCTGGCTACAGAGAAAACTACTGAGTTTAACCACAGAAGTAAATGTTTGCCAGCTATTGGTGTGGGGAAAGTATAACCGTGATGTGACACTTTTTTTTCTTTGAGTTGGCGTCTCACTCTGTCACCCAGACTGGAGTGCAGTGGCCGCTCCCGGCTACCGCAGCCTCGACCTGCTGGGCTTTGGCGATCCTTCCACCTCAGCCTTCCAAGAAGCTGGAACTACAGGCGCGCACG
>NW_007051255.1:0-771 GCF_000164805.1 Carlito syrichta | reverse complement strand
CAGGAAAACTGGACAACCTTTTGCCTGTTGATGTCACGTGGTTGTGGCAACACTGAGGGTGATGGGAAGGGATCTGGCCAGGAAGGAAGAGGCAACAATGGAGAGATGAGATTTGCAAAGTCCTGGCTCCGTACTGCAGAAGACAGGGTGTTGAAACTGAGAGACAAAGATGTAATGAACACATATCCTTCTTAGCATTTATTTTTGCCTTGTAAAATAACTGTCTGTATGTGTTCAACCATCTACTTTAGTGCTCAATGTAATGTAACTTCCCCCCAGTACATTATATCACCTTTTTCTTTCTTTCTTAAGTCAGGGTCTCACTCTATCACCCAGCATGGAGTGCAGGGGCACAATTATGGATCACCGAAGCAACAATCTTCTGGGCTGAAGAGATTTTCCTGCCTCAGTCTCCCGTGTAGCTGGGACTACAGGTTTGCACCACCATGCCTGGCCAATCTCTCTATATTTTTTATTTTGTAGAGATGAGGTCTCACTATGCTGCCCAGGCTGGCCTCAAACTCCTGAACTCAAAAATTCTCCCACCTTAGCCTCCCAAAATGCGGGATTACTGGCATGAGCCACCCTGCCTGTATGCTATTGCCCATTTCTTATAGTGGCAATCCAAGAGACCTCAGTGAATAAATTAATAAAAGGAAAAGGAAAAAGGAAAGAGGGAGGGAAGGACAGAATAGGATGAGAGGAAGGAAGAGGGAAGGAGGCTTGTAATAGCTGGTTACAGTTGTGTGCTTCTGATGACCCTATGACACC
>NW_007051254.1:0-958 GCF_000164805.1 Carlito syrichta | reverse complement strand
ATGGTTTAGCCTCCTAGTAAATCAATATGTCTTTTAGATGAAAAAATCTATATAACCAGCCAGTTTCTTTGACAGGAAAAGGTAGAAAGTGAAAGTAGTTAGAAAAGCATACCAAACAGTTTTACAATGAGTCTAAGTACCAGTTATACCTACTCACATGCATCTTTGTTTAATATTTTTGAGGGTTTCAGATATTCTTTACACTCAATATTTATTACATGTGGTTTAAAATCTTTTTATTGTGAAACAGATAAAACCACACAAAGGATATGTGTGGTTTAATGAATTAGGTAGACTTACAAACTTGCAACTGCAGCTCATGTTGAGATAGAAGTTTGTTACCCATCCCAGAAGACATGTCCAAGGACCTCATTCTGATCACATCCCCTCCTCTACCTCCAATGTAGCCCCTGTTGTGACTTTATTGTAATCCCTCTTTGCCTATTTTTAAAATGGATGTATCACCTAAATTGTGCTTCTATAAACAATATAATTTAACTTTGCTGATTTTTAAACTCTGCTGTCTTTTTTTTTTGAGTTGGAGTCTTACTCTGTCACCCAGACTGGAGTGCAGTCGCTGCTCCCGGCCACCGCAGCCTCGACCTGCTGGGCTCCGGCGAGCCTTCCGCCTCAGCCTTCCAAGTAGCTGGAACTGCAGGTGCACACCCGGCTAATACCACACCCGGCTAATTTTTTTGATTTATTGTAGAGATGAGGTCTCACCAAGTTGCTCAGGCGGGTCTCAAACCCGTGGAATCAGGCAATCCACTCACCTCAGCTTGCCAAAGGCGCAGGATTACAGGCTGAGCCACCGAGCCCGGCTAGCTCGGTGTCTTTTACATCACAAGGGGCAACCATTGTCCCACATAAAAAAGGATTCCAGGCAGACTGGTGGGCCACCTCCAGCCCTCAGGTAATAAAGGAGTGAGACCCAGGACTGGACATTTCTACAAACAGT
>NW_007051253.1:0-721 GCF_000164805.1 Carlito syrichta | reverse complement strand
TTTTACTATGCGTGTGTCTGTCTTGTTTTGCTATCAGAGTAGTTCTGGGCTCATGTAGTCAGTTGGGAATTATTTCTGCCTCTTCGATTTTGGTGAAGAGTTAAATGAAACTTATATTTGCTTTTCACCTGCTTGGACAAATTCAGCTGTGAAGCCATCAGGCCCTAGGCTCTTTTTTCCTCCCTCTCTCTTTTCTTCCTCTTTCTTTCTGCTTTGTTTTGTTTTGTTTTGTTTTTTGAGTTGGGCTCCCCCTCTGTTGCAGGCTGAAGGGCAGGGCACTGACCATCCTTCTGCTTTGGATCCTCTGCTTTATTTTACACAAAACTATTTGCTGAGTCAAAGATTGAGTGAATGATGAGCCTTCACTCTTCAAGGGAATGTTGGTGCCCGCTGATTACCTAAAGAGGTTACAATTATGAAAATGGCTTAGGTAATCCTATGATCGCAAGACACAGAGTGAAGTAAACACTAATGACGCCACTGGATGGAAATCAGGGGGAAAATCCAAATCGGTTTACTGAAAAGAACTAAAGAAGGCTTTTATTCTCAGTGAAGTGTTCTAATGCTTTCAAATATAACTTCCACATTACTTCCCATAATTTCAAAGAAGGCCAATCCTATCAAGCTTTCCCATTTTCCTTTCGTGCTGCTCCTCCCTATTTCCTCAACCACAATGGGTCGAAGGGCCCACTGTCAAGAGATTCGAGCCTGTGTCCTGAAT
>NW_007051252.1:0-1157 GCF_000164805.1 Carlito syrichta | reverse complement strand
GCGTCTTCTGTCATAGCATTTGGTACCAACATTCTCAGGCATACTTGCTTTCTTCTCTGCTTTTTCTTTGAATTGTACACATTCAAAAGTTAGAAACCTCAAAGACAGAAACATCTCAAACAAAAGAACTTGAGTTATAAACTAGCACCCATTCTTCTCTTTTTATTGTATTATTTAGATTTTTTTACCCAAGAATAATTGAATTTCTGAAAATGTCGACTTTGTAGATTTTGTTTGAAATATTTGAATAGCCGGGCTTGGTGGCTCAGCCTGTAATCCCGTGCCTTTGGGAGGCCGAGGTGAGTGGATTGCCTGAGCCTGCGAGTTCAAGACCTGCCTGGGCAACTTGGTGACACCTCATCTCTACAATGAATCAAAAAATTAGCCGGGCGTGATAGCGCGTGCCTGTAGTTCCAGCTACTTCTGGGTGACAGAGTGAGACTCCAACTCAAAAAAAAAAAGAAAAGAAATATTTGAATAACCTCCATTAAGTTAATTTGTTTTCTAAAGATAACCTGAGTTCCAAAAGTAGGTGGACGTGTGTAATGCTCAGGATTTCTGTTAGTTTCCTGCCTGTTTGTGTGGTGGTGGCTACTGTGCACATGCGTGAGAGGCAAGCATTCCAGCTGTCCTAGGAGTCTCTCTGAGAGGTTCCAAATCTGCTGAGAACACTGGGAGTGGCTGTGGGCTCTGACAATTCTGCTGCTAACAATTTTAGACAAAGCAGATGATCCAGTCAACCTTGGACTAACTCATTTTTCTATCTCCTCTACCTTTCTTTGTATTGTTTGCTGAAAGGCAAGAAACCAGGGAGAAAGAAATGCAAGTTAGAGTGTAGCGCGGGTCACTGACTCCAAATGAAAAAATTATTGCAAGTCATTCCACTGTCAGAACCTTAAATTAGCATATATGAGACCTCTGCCCTTATTTCTCTCTTGCAAATAAGATTAGACAATCTCTTCTATCTACCACATATTGAACCTAAGGGGTAAGATATTTAGAGGAGACAGTACCCTTGAAATAATGTTTTTATTCTATATTTCGATATATTTAGTTTTTTCTTCTTTTCTCTGATCCATTGTTTTCTTTTGCGAGTAATACCTGAGACCTCTTGCCATTTTTTCTTTTTACATTAATCTTTATTTCCATTGTGTTGT
>NW_007051251.1:0-766 GCF_000164805.1 Carlito syrichta | reverse complement strand
TCCTGAGCCCAGCAGGTCGAAGGCTGCAATGGCCTTGAGTGAGCCACTGCACTCCAGCTTGAGCAATAGAGAAAAAAGAAAGAACTCTTGTTTTTACATAAATGTACACACACACATACATGCACACTAATGAGATTATATAATTTATGTGCGGCCCAAGACAACTTCTCTTTGCTCAGTGTGGCCGAGGGAAGCCAAAAGGTTGGACATTCCTGTTCTAAAGGGATGCAAAGTCTTTCCTGAAATTGAAGGCGCCGGGGCTCTGTGGATCAGCCTGTAATCCCACGCCTTTGGGAGGCTGAGGTGAGTGGATTGCCTGAGCCCGCGGGTTCGAGACCCGCCTAGGCAGGCGAGACCTCATCTCTGAAATAAATCAAAAAATCAGCCGGGCGTGGTAGCGCATGCCTGTAATTCCGGCTACTTGGAAGGCTGAGGCGGAAAGATTGCCGGAGCCCAGCAGGAGGCTGCGGTGGCCGGGAGCAGCCACCATACTCGTCTGGGTGACAATGAGGGGTGCAAACCCAGGTGATGGGATACAGAACAATGGAGGCAGTTCAAACCCAGCACCTCCAGTAACTCCCCTTCAACCATGGCAGAAAAAAAGAATGGTACCGCATTTATAGTTTGTGATCAACTGTGCCCAGCAATGATTCCACCACCTTTTCAATTCAGAAGCGATTTTTTTTTAAGTACTTAACAATTTTGATCACAGGAAATGTTCTAAAAGTCGACTGATATACATGTTTCTTGCACAGAAGTGTGCCAA
>NW_007051250.1:0-892 GCF_000164805.1 Carlito syrichta | reverse complement strand
ATGGAACTGAATTCTAAATTAGGGTTTTCATTAAATTCAGATTACATTTTTAAGTGGAAGCTAATTTTTTTTTTGAAATTAGAAAAAAATGTTTTTCGGATCTAAACGGGTTTTCCTGGATACAGTCTAGCACTCTAAACAAAATGGAATAATATTAAAATAAGCATAGAAATAATTCATAGGTCAAATTCAATAGTCATGTAAGAATAAAAACATATGTTAACATAAAATTGTTTATGAATCTTGATAGATCATTACCCATAGAAACTAAAGTAGAATACATTTTAAAATCAAAATTTAACGTTAAATCAGAAATTTGTTTAATTTGGAAATTATAATAGTTATAGAATAGAGATTGCCATGGTTTTTAAAACTATAGTTTTGTAAATTTTTCTACTTTAAAACCAGAAATAAGTGAAAGCCAGGAAGTGATCACTCATTTCTGTAATTTATAATCTTACCTTTTTAAAACAGGATATCATGCTTATTATGGTCCAGGGACCATACTTAAATATTTTAAAATAGCAACTGATTTCAATTTTCATAAAACCTAAAATAGCAATCACAAAGGTAAGAAGAACTAGCACCTCATCTAAGTCACTTTGGCTTTCCAGGTAAAATCTGCAGTCCTGCTTCCAAACTTTCCCATGGATGGCAGTCCTGAACTGTGACCCAGTCTCATCACCATCCTCACCTGAAAAGCACCGTGAGAAACACTGGTTAAAAAAATAATTTCTTCACTAAGTCTCTCTGAAACACATTGTTTATTTGATTCAGTAAGCCTCTAAAGATGTTTTGTGGCTTTACAAGTTCCAAGTTTGAAGTTGAAATTCTCAGGAGGTACATTATGTACAAGTTTGACATTTAAAATGTATGGAGCTAACCATGCTTG
>NW_007051249.1:0-860 GCF_000164805.1 Carlito syrichta | reverse complement strand
ATGGGAGGCAAGCTCAAAGTATGGTCCTCTTGCACCTTATATAGTTACTACTTTAAATCAATTTGCCTCTCGATGGATGACTCTCACAGATTGGCAGCAATTAACCCAAAGCTGTTTGTCCGGAGGTGCTAATTTGCTGTGGAAAACTGAGTATGAGGATCAATTTAGAAGTCAAATGGACCAGAATTTAAATCGACCTGCTCGGTCATTCATTATTTCTCATGATATGCTCTTTGGGACTGGTATGTATACCCAAATGGCTAATCAAATTTCTCTACCCAAAGATGTTTTGTTTCAGGTAAATCATTGTGCTGTCACCGCATGGAAAAAATTTCCAGCAGACACTGCTCAGACTTCTTCTTTATCTGATGTAAAACAAAAGGCCAAGGAAAGTTATGTGGACTTTGTTTCTAGACTCACTATGACTATTAATTGGGTAATTACGAATGACGAAGCAGCAGAAATTCTTATACAACAATTGGCTTTTGAAAATGCTAATAATACTTGTCAGGCTTTGCTTAGGACCATACGTAAAACCGGACGGGTTACTGATTTTATATGCCTGTGCGCAGACGTAAGCTCAGCTATTTTGCAAGGGATGACTTTGGCTGCACCACTGAAGGGAGAAACATTTCACAGATCTCTCAAGGTATGCAGGGTGCAGGTAAACAGAAAAACGTTTCAGTGCAATCATGTTATGTGTGTGGACAAATCAGGCACATTAGTAGAAACTGCCCCACTAAGCTTAATGTTACCTCTTACTGCACCTCTTTCTAAGGATTTCCTTTAAAAGTTGAGAATACTGAAATAAAGCCTGAACTTAGTTACACTTTTCCTTTTCTGATAGGAATGCAGAGAGC
>NW_007051248.1:0-743 GCF_000164805.1 Carlito syrichta | reverse complement strand
GGCTGAGGCACTCAGCGTGAGACCCCAAATCAGAGGACCCAGACAAGCGGAGAAAAACAGATCTGCTTAAACTTCCTTGCCATTCTCCAGGAAGAGACTTCCATTGCCCTGCCCACCTAGCAACAAACTTTACCTCATTTCATAAGCCCAGGTATTGCAGCGTGTGGGGAAGTTTTGGGTCCCTGCTCCCTCCAGCTCTCTCCCCGGCCTGGCACCCGGCACCGCAGGTCACACAGGGAGGCTCTGAGTGCCCGCCCCTCAGAGACACCAGTTCCATTACTGGCTGAATACTCTGTAGGGACCCAGTGCCACTCTCGTCATTTACAGCCTGCCTTTTGGAACTTTGGAGCTCTGGAACTCCGGGTCCACCCTGGCTGAGGCACACAGCGTGAGACCCCAACCCAGAGGACCCAGACAAGCGGAGAAAAACAGACCTGCTTAAACTGCCTTGCCATTCTCCAGGCAGACTTCCATTGCCCCGCCCACCTAGCAACAAACTTTACCTCAGCTTTTAAGGCAACAGTGTGAAACAGGAGACAAAGCCCCACCCATATGCTGCAATGAAAAACAAAAGGGAGAGGCTGGAATCGGAGATCACAGAAGTGACTCTAGTTTGATCGCTTATTTTGACCTATGATTTTATCATTGAAACTGTTGGTCTAGATTACGTTTGGTGTTTACCTTCTGACTTATACTGTTTCTTGATTTTTTTGGCCTGTCTCTGTTTAGCTATCAGTATTCTT
>NW_007051247.1:0-1347 GCF_000164805.1 Carlito syrichta | reverse complement strand
TTAGTCTCTCCATTATTATTTTGATATCTACATTTGCATTTTGAGACCCTTCATTCTGGGGACTTTTCATTGTTTGCATTCCAAAGTCAATTTTCTCAGTGTCTGCTCTCCCAGGCGTCTGGGAGAGACCCATACTCTTCTTTTGGTTTTTCTTGATTTCTGTAGATTTTTCTCCCTTTACCCCTTTCCCTCCCCCTCTTCAATTCTGTTTTTGAGGGAAGGTGGGGTTGCTTTTATTTCTCTTCTGCAATGACCTGTTCTTCCTTATGAGGGTCTTCTGGTTTTGTTCACTTTTCCCTCTGCTTTACAGTCTGTCTATTCAGCAGTTTGCAGTCTTGGTCCCATCTCCTGGGTTCTGGGTGACCCAGCATCTTCTTTACTGACTCCCCCGACCCGCTCGCGGTGAACGTTTCGAGGCGGCAGAGCTCCACAGTGGCTTGAGATCGAGGGTGGGGGGCATGACGGGACGGCCCAGCAGGGCCCGCGCGAGGAGAGGGCTCCGGGCCGGAAAGGGGCACGCGCGGCGCCAGGCTGCAGGCGTCCTGCCGGCGCGGGCTGGAGGCTGCGGCGCGTCGGCCCGGAGGCGCCACGGCCGGGGAGCGAGCGGTGGCAGCGCTGCCCGGCGCGGCGGCCTGAGTGTATTTTAACTAATTGTTTAACTAATGTCTTTTATGAAGATTTTGTTATTCTTAAGCAGCCACATTATTTGATGATTTCTGTACACTTGTCATCTCGTTGGTATGATGAATATGGTTTGCAGACACTGCAGGAGGTTAGTTCCCTTTTGGAAAGACAGAAACGATTTTTGTCTTCTTTAATTTTAGTAATTACAGCTTTGATAGCTATTGCTACTTCAGTAACAGTTTCAGCAGTAGCTCTATCTAAGGAAGTCCACACAGCAACCTTTGCTGATCAGTTATCTAGGAATGTTTCTATTGCATTAGCTTCTCAGAAGGTTATAGATCAAAAGTTAAAGAGTACAGTTAATGCTTTGGAGGAGGCAGTTTTAGCAGTAGGACAAGAGCTTGTGACTTTAAAGATAAAATTGGCTCTCCAGTGTCACTCTGAGTTTAAATGGATTTGCCTCACTCCTTTAGAGGTGAATAAGTATGTCCATACTAGGGACAAAATAAGAAATCATATCCTTGGAATTTGGAATCATTCAGACTAGAGTATAGACCTTACCAAATTTCATCAAGAAATACAGGACATGGCCATGCTCAGTGGCTCAGCCTGTAATCCCGTGCCTTTGGCAGGCTGAGGTGAGTGGATTGCCTGAACCCACGGGTTTGAGACCCACCTGGGCAATGAGACCTCATCTCTACAATAAATCAAAAAATCAACCGG
>NW_007051246.1:0-800 GCF_000164805.1 Carlito syrichta | reverse complement strand
TTTGGGGGTTTCAGGTTTAATTTGAGCTGTTACAAGCAGGTGCAGTTATGGAGGAAGAACTTCTGTGATTATACTGTTGCCACTCCTGGCAAATGAAATTCACCATTAATCCAGCTTTATGCGTTTGATCATAGAGACTCTGTCAGTGCTGACCTGTTTACTGGCATTCACTCCCTAGGTACTTCTCTTACCTTGGGACTTGGGATCCTGAGAGTGAGAAAAGAAAACAAGCAAAGGCAAGTTCAGTGTCAGATCTGAAAAACAAAAATCCAGCAAAAGAAATTCCAGCCGTGAAACAATGTGGCCAGGAACATTCTAGGAGCAAGTAGCGGTAGAAAATGCCTCTTCCTAAAGCAAAAGGCTCTTATTTCATCCCTGGTGGTGACCTGGCCCTCAGAGCAGTGTCCCTGCCCACCCCCCAGCCCAGCCTCTGTAGTGGACCCTGAAGGTTGCTCCAGTTTTTTTTAACAGCTCTCCTGTCATGAGTAGGAAAACACATAGATGCTTCCACTTCTCTTTGTTTCATTTTTTATCTTGGGCAAAGTTTGGAGACAGCAGCATCAGGAGAAAAATTTCATCATAGCAATAGAGAGAGTCAGGGTATTCATTTATTTTGGCCCATCGGTGCTCAGGCACATCACACAGATGCTTCTGAGAGTCTTTGAGTACAGCAAGTGAATGTTTGGGGAAGGAGGAGAGGATGGTGCAAGGTGGGAGAAGTTCCCATGGCACATTCACCCTTGTGTTGGCCATGCTGACCTTCCTAAACATTAAATCAGATCCCTTGAAATGAATGTCCC
>NW_007051245.1:0-836 GCF_000164805.1 Carlito syrichta | reverse complement strand
GAGTAGCTGGAATACAGGCATGCGCCACCACGCCCGGCTGATTTTTGATTTATTGTAGAGATGAGGTCTCGCTGCCAAGTCCGGGTCTCGAACCCGCGGGCTCAGGCAATTCACTCACCTCAGCCTCCCAAAGGCGCGGGATTACAGGCTGAGCCACCGAGCCCGGTTTGGATAACAACTTCTTAAGTCTGTACATATGAGTTGAGAACATACCATGCTTAACTTACTATTCTTGGCTTATTTCACTTAAGTTTTCTAGGTTTACCTATATTGCTGAAAATGACAGGATTTTATTACTTTTATGACTGAGTAATACTTAATTGTGTATATATACTACATTCTAAAATCCTTTAATTTTATACTTGTGCTGATTCCATATTGTGGCTATTGTGAGTAGTGCTGCCAGATACCAAAATCAGATAAAGAAACAGAGAAAAATGAAAACACCAGACCAATCACTTTGATAAACATAGATGCAAAAATCTTCAAGAAAACACTGGCTAATCAAATTCAAAAGCACATCAAAAAGAGCAGACGCCATGATCAAATAGGTTTTGTCTCAGAGATGCAAAGATATTTAAACATACTCAGATCAATATTCATAATATATCACATCAGTAGAATGAAAGACAGAAAACATTATAATCTACATAAATGCAGAAAACATTTAATAAAATGAAACATTTCCTCTTGATAAACTCTTAATAAATTAAGTATAGAAGGAAAGTTTCTCAACACAATAAAGACTATACATGACAAATCCACAACTAACATCGCATAAAGTGAGGAAAACCTAGAAGTTTTTCATATGGAAACTGGAATAAGACAAGGAGACC
>NW_007051244.1:0-964 GCF_000164805.1 Carlito syrichta | reverse complement strand
CTTTTTCTCAAAACCAAATTCATGCTTCCCATGATATGCCCTCCTATACTGCGATAAAAGAAGTAAAACAAGCTACTTTTTTGGAAATACAGGCAAATAGGCTAAAATGAGGTTAAAGTATTATACCTTGATAATTAAGTTAATATTTAACTTCAGCTAAATGCCAGAAATTTCGTTTCTTTAGTCAGATAGTAAGCATAAAAAGAACAATTTTATTATGATTTTGGTATGCTTCCTCCCTTAAAAACTTATGGTTATATGATTGCAAACTTAGAGAATATAATGAAGAAACTTATACCCCTTTATTAAAGAATACAGAAAGTCCCAAAATCACCTCAATTGTATTTCTACAATAGGCACAAAAGCAGTGTTCTGTTTTAACTTGGGTTTTCGCTAAGACTTGTCATGCCTGTGTACATCAGTGATATTGGTCTGTGGGTATTCTATGTTTTTACTTTGCGTGTGTCTGTCTTGTTTTGCTATCAGAGTAGTTCTGGGCTCATGTAGTCAGTTGGGAATTATTTCTGCCTCTTCGATTTTTGGTGAAGAGTTTAAATGAAACTTTATTTGCTTTTCACCTGCTGGACAAATTCAGCTGTGAAGCCATCAGGCCCTAGGCTCTTTTATCCTCCCTCTCTCTTTTCTTCCTCTTTCTTTCTGCTTTGTTTTGTTTTGTTTTGTTTTTTGAGTTGGGCTCCCCATCTGTTGCAGGCTGAAGGGCAGGGCACTGACCATCCTTCTGCTTTGGATCCTCTGCTTTATTTTACACAAAACTATTTGCTGAGTCAAAGATTGAGTGAATGATGAGCCTTCACTCTTCAAGGGAATGTTGGTGCCCGCTGATTACCTAAAGAGGTTACAATTATGAAAATGGCTTAGGTAATCCTATGATCGCAAGACACAGAGTGAAGTAAACACTAATGACGCCACTGGATGGAAATCAGGGGGAAAATCCAAATCGGTT
>NW_007051243.1:0-787 GCF_000164805.1 Carlito syrichta | reverse complement strand
TATAGGAAGAAACCCCTATATGGGTTCATGTGAGGCAGGAAGGGCAGAGAAGTTTGCTGTGGGCTGAGCCCAGGAAAACATCTACGATGTCTGCCTCTGGGCTCATTGCATGACATGTAGAAGAGTGTAGGTTTGTTTCTGATCTGAGGTTTAAATGCAGATTCAGTAACTGCCTGCCCACTGGAAGATGGGGGACCAGGGAGGAAGAGGAGCAGTATGCCCCAGAGTGAAACTCCCTAATCCCAGTCCCCGGTGTCTGAGTCATGGCCCAGGGAGGAGGCAGGCACAGGAGAAAGCCTCTTCCATATATTTACAAAGAACCGAGAACATTGTCTCCAAGGAAATACTCTTGAGATTCTTTATGGCTTATTAAAAAAGTGGAAAGTATTAAATAGTTTTATCTGAAATCTGAAATACTCCACTAGTAGAATAAATGTTTGTCTTTATTTTTGTGATGTTGAGAGATATTTTTGATTTCCAGTGCTTGCTAATCTGTTAGTTCTCCTTAGTACAGGTAATTATATTATAAATTAACAAGGGAAAGTAAACCAACAACGGGGTTTTAATTGCATATAATTACTTGGTGTCCCAAAGTATTTTACAATTGAAAAAATTTGTCTGAAAATTTTGATATTTAGTGAATAGAATTTAGGGTAATTTCTGTATTTCCCCCAACTGCCTAATAGTCTTTATAACAAGGAAATAGAAGCACAGTGAGAATCCTGAACTGAAACAAAGTTACACATGAGAGTGATTAAATGAGTCTGTTTGTCTTTGATTCAATAGG
>NW_007051242.1:0-764 GCF_000164805.1 Carlito syrichta | reverse complement strand
AGTGGATTGCCTGAGCCTGCAGGTTTGAGATCTGCCTGGCCGGCGAGACTTCATCTTTACAATAAATCAAAAAAATCAGCCGGGCATGGTAGCACGCACCTGTAATTCCGGCTACTCGGAAGGCTGAGGTGGAAGGATCACATGAGCCCAGCAGGTCGAGGCTGCAGTGGCTGGGAGTGGCCACTGCACTCCAGTCTGGGTGACAGAATGAGATCCCAACCCAAGGAAAAAAAAAAAAAGAAAAGTGAGGGGAGATGGCATGTTGCATGGTGAGAGCAGAAGAGAGAGAAGCAAGAGCTGGAAGGGAAGTGGTACCAGACTCTTTCAAACAACTAACTTTCACATAAACTAGAAGAACAAAAACTCACTCATTACCATGAGAAGGACAAGGTATTCATGAGAAATCCACTCCATGCCCAAGCACCTCTCACTACGCCCTACCTCCAACATTGGGAATCACATTTCAACAAGAGATTTGAAGGGGACAACTATTCAAACTATACCACTCTTCTAAACACTGTGCTAAGTTTTGAGAACAGACAAAGAATAAGATCTAAATCATGATCTCAACAAACCTGTGGTCTAAATAGGGAGATGGATATTCATCAAAGTAGGGTAAGTGCTAGATGTATGGTAAGTGCTAGGGTCGTGTCTTTCCAAAAATGGTTCAATATCGCCAATCCCATATACTTTTCTAGAACCTGAAATCACCCATCATGAGAGAGAGCCTAACTCCCCTGCCTTTAAATCTGGACAGGCTAGCT
>NW_007051241.1:0-993 GCF_000164805.1 Carlito syrichta | reverse complement strand
TAACACCATCATAACTGGGGACTTTAATACCCCACTCACAACTCTAGACAGATCATCAGGACAAAAAATCAGCAATGAGATCTGGAATCTCAATGTGACTCTTGACCAAATGGATTTAATTGATACCTACAGAACACTCTATTCAAAGACCACAGAATACATATTCTACTCATCACCTCATGGAACGTATTCTAAGATCAACCGCATAATTGGCAATAAATCAAGCATAAGCAAATTTAAAAGGACTGAAATTTTACCATGCACCTACTCAGACCACAGTGGAAACAAACTTGAAAAACTCAAGGAAATGGAGGACTGACTGTCATCACACAACCTGCCTAGGCTGAAACAAGAAGAAATTGAGACCGTAAATAGACCAATAACAATCAAGGAAATTGACTATGTAATAAAAAAACTACCTACAAAAAAAAAGCCCTGTACCAGATGACTTTCCAGCAGAATTCTACAAGACATTTAAGGAGGAGCTGATTCCAATTCTACTGAAGGTATTTTAGGCAATTGAGAAAGATAGAAACCTCCCCAAATCATTCTTTGAAGCTAACATCACATTGATACCCAAGCCAGATAAAGATCCCACAAAGCAAGAGAACTACAGGCCAAAATCTTTGATGAACATAGATACTAAAATTCTCAACAAGATCCTAGCAAACCAGATTCAACAATACCTCTCAAAATATCATCCATCATGACCAACTAGGCTTCATTCCTGGGATGCAAGGCTGGTTCAACATTCGTAAAACCATAAATGTAATTAAATACATCAACAGATGTCAAAACAAAAACCACATGATTATATCATTAGATACAGAAAAAGCTTTTGATAAAATCTCCTTCTTGATAAAAACCCTTGAACATCTAGGCATATGGGGAACATACCTCAAAGTAGTAAAAGCCATCTACAAGAAACCCACAGCCAGCATACTCCTAAATGGACAAAAAGTGGAACCATTTCCTCTGAAAACTGGAACAAGG
>NW_007051240.1:0-1195 GCF_000164805.1 Carlito syrichta | reverse complement strand
TCAAGGCAGTGGCAGCAACAAAGCCCAGTCAGCTGTGCCAGAATAGAGTCTTAACTCAAACCAACCTGGAAAACTGAAACTTTAGATAAATTTATTTATATGGCAATTCAGTTTGTTTTTTGTTTTTTTGGCAATTCAGTTTTTAAAATGAGAGCCAAACAAAATGGGGTTGCATTCTGATCTCAGCCTACGAGCTTCCAGTTTGCAACCTCTGATCTAATTCTCTCCTCAGCTACCTGTGTTCTACTTTAGTTTGAAGCTGTTAGGATTGGGGTTGGCAGGGAAGGACATCGCAAATGCAGCCAGAAGAACAGCACTAAAGGCAGATGGAGAAGAGAGTTCTACTACACAACTTCAAGCTTTCTCCTGTGTGCCGGAGGCTAAGGAAGGCAACATCAGAGCTCTGGGAGACCAGAGCAACCCCACCCTCACATAGCTCTGTCTCTTCACTACCACTGTGGGCTTCCATCTTTACTAACCTTAGAGAGTTTCCATCCCATGAGAAAGGCTTTTCTAGGATGTTGAATGCTATGACAAACAATGTTGTGTTGACTTACCTATACACATCTCATCATCTATTTCTGCATCTCCTATGCACTGAAATTTAAATTCATTTAAGGAATCTGCAAACTTCTACTTTGCTGAAAACAAATCTAGAGAGAAAAAGAAAAATCAGAAATTACTGAAAGTACATTGGCTTTCTGATTTGCTGACCTTCTTGTTCCTTCTGTGAAAATGACAGCAAAAGATTTGTTCTGGTCCATTTAGAAGCAAAAAATAAGCCAGGCTCAGTGGCTCAGCCTTGTAATCCCGCTCCTTTGGGAGGCTGAGGTGAGTGGATTGCCTGAGCCTGCGGGTCCAAGACCCCCCTGGGCAAGTCGGCGAGACCTCATCTCTACAATAAATCAAAAATTAGACGGGCATGGTAGTGTGCACCTGTAGTTCCAGCTACTTGGAAGCCTGAGGTGGAAGGCTCGCTGGAGCCCAGCAGGTTGAGCCTGCAGTGGCCAGCAGTAGCTACTGCACTCCAGTCTGGGTGACAGAGTGGGAATCCAAATCAAAAAAAAAAAAAAAGCACAAAATAATAAATACTTAGTAATAACACACAGCATTGTATAATGTTTTTGTTCTATTTATTTTAACAATGTAAGTTCTAACTCTACTTACTCAAGCACACAATGAGTCCTGTCATCTC
>NW_007051239.1:0-1008 GCF_000164805.1 Carlito syrichta | reverse complement strand
TCCAGCAAAAGCCACAACACAGTTAAGAAAATACAAGAAAAGAAGAGTCTGTGAACTCACGGTTAAGGGTCCATGTCCAAGAGCGGCCTGACTCACGTTCCCTCGACGTGGTAGGGGGGCCCCAGCTCCGCCGCCTGCGCGGGGCCCAGGTCCGCCGCCAGCGGGGGGCCCAGCTCCGCGGCCAGCGGGGGGCCCAGCTCCGCGGTCGTCCCGGTCGCCGCGAGCCACACTCTGGGGTCCCGCAGCGCGGGAGTCCGAAGCACTCCGTGGGAGGCCGCGGCCCGGGAGGCGGAACCGCGTTGGGCCTCGGTGCTCGCAGGCAGGATTCTGAGGAAGGATCGCGTCAACCCAGCAGGTCACGCGGCCGGGACGCGACGCGCCGTCCTCACGCCAGGGCGCTGCAGCCCCCCAATGGCGAGGGACCCGGAGCCCCGCCCCCACAAGAGAGAGATTGACAGCAGGTACCATTCATTGTGCAGGGTAGGTGTCTGACACCCCGCAACGACTCCCACGTAACGTTAACACAGGGAAACACGCAAACGTGGTCAGAAAGAAAACATGCCAGAAAGCTCCACATACCTCCGCAGGGAAAAAGACACACATCTGGAGAATGCATTTGAAGTAGCAGTATACAGTTGCTGTCGTCAATGAAACATATCCAGTCAGTCAACTGGGATACATTTCAAAAATAAGTTAACTAACAATCAGCAACAGGATATTTTATCTAAGCACGTTTCAATAAAATAAGGGTCTGTGTTTTTATTTCGGTGTGGAAAAAAGTGGTTAAGGCGACAGCAACAAGAAGTTCTTTCTAATGACTGGCTATGGATTCAGGGCTCTGGTGTAAACTTTTGCTTCTTAATTTGTAATATGAAAGAGGTAGGGTACAATTCAGGTGAAATATATGAATATTCATTTTACAGGAACCCTTGTTGTTCAGGCCTGTCCCCGACCGTCCCGGCACCCCGGGCAGAATCCAACTACTGCAAGTCCTGGCCCTCCCCCTCC
>NW_007051238.1:0-815 GCF_000164805.1 Carlito syrichta | reverse complement strand
CTATGCACATGCTCCTATATGTTATAAATAATTTCTAGATTACTGTACTGTTAACATCTAATACATACAATGTAAATGATATGTTGATGATTATCACTGAATAGTTTACTTATATTGCTTTTTAATTTTATTGATATTTTTCAGAAAATAATTTAGATCTATAGTTGGATTCATGAAAGAACAACCTGAGAACAAGGAACCTGCATGTGTGTAGAACTGACTGGATGAAACACAGAACAGGTGAGACAAGCTGAAATCATGTTTATGTTTTTGGTTTTTTTTATTTTAAAATTTTTATATTAGTGGCTACTTGTCACAAAGAGGAGGGAAAAAGGCATGAATATTTAAAATTTTAACAGAAAAGCTGAGTTTAACTTTAGAAATGTTGAGACAAGATGTTTATCTAATTTTAGGGTTAAAATGTCTTTTTAAAATTTTTTTTGAGTCAGAGTCTCACTCCATCACCCAGGCTGGAGTGCAGTGGCACACTCAGGGCCACACCAGCGTTGACCTACAGGGCTCTGGCGATCTTTCTACTTCAGCCTTCCAAGTAGCCAGAACTACAGGCTCACGCTACCACACCTGGCTAACTTTTGATTTATGGTAGAGATGAGGTCTTGCTTAGTTGCCCAGGCTATTCTTGAACACGCAAGCTCAGGCAATCCACTCGCCTCATCCTCCCAAAGTGCTGGGATTACAGGCTGAGCCACGGAGTTTGGCCTATAATGTCTGTTAAATTAAGTTTAGCTTAAGCTGCCCTCCTAAATATGGCAAGTTTGGCTTAAAGATTCCTCCACATATAGCAAATGTTGCCC
>NW_007051237.1:0-1048 GCF_000164805.1 Carlito syrichta | reverse complement strand
GAATGAGTGTTCTGGATTGACATATGCAAGCAGGGGATCTTGGGGGACAGCCCAGGTTAGGAAAGCTGGTCTTGAGGGAAAGGTTGGTTTATTTCAATGAAACTGATCCCGACTATAGGCACAGCCTACTCAAACAAATGTAGCGAAGTTTCAGGATAAGGTGAAGATAATTATTTTATTTTTCAAATCTATGCATGATTGCATTTATTTATATATTAAACTTCCAAATCTATTTTCAACTAAGTGATTTACATTCCATACACGTGCAGTGCACGTGTGTGCACGCACACACACACACACACACACACACACACACACACACACATTGTCTTTCCAAATTGAAACATCCATGTCATAGAGGCAGAAATATCCAAAAGAAGTATCACATGCAGACAGAATTAATGGATTAGGGTGGAGGAGATTAGGGGAAAAAGAACTCTTCATCTTAGAGAATGCAGTGCCACACTCATATGTCTAAGTTGGTGTTCAATTCTGCACTGGTATTCTTTGTCACTTTTGACTTCTCTTCTTCCCTACATTCAACCTTTCTCCTTACTCTTTTAAAACACAGAGTGGTAAGTAAAAATAGCTGGTAAGTGAAGTAAGTAAAAATAACTCTCTATCTGCAGGCAGAAAAATGACATTGGGCCCCTATCTCACACCATATACAGAAATCAAAATAGATTAAAGACTTAAATTTAAGACCTGGAACTATAAAATTACTAGAAGAAAACACACACAAGAAAATATTGACAACTTAGGTTTTGGCAATGACTTTCAAAATATTACCCTCAATATATGGTCAACACAAGCCAAAACTAGGTAAATGGGACTACATCAAATTAAAAAGCTTCTGCCCAGCCAAGGATACGATTGACAGAGAGCAGAAGCAACCTACAAATTGGGAGAAATTATCTGTAAACCTTATATCTGATAAGCAGGTCATGTCCAAAATATATAAGAAACTCAAGCAACCCAACAGTAAGAAAACAAATAGCCAGTTTAAAAATCAGGCAAAAATACTTGAATAAACATTTCTCAAAAGAAG
>NW_007051236.1:0-735 GCF_000164805.1 Carlito syrichta | reverse complement strand
AGTGGGACCTTAGAAGGGACAGAGAAGCAGCTGTCACTGGTGGGCCGGTGGCGGCAGTGGCAGGGGTTGGGCCGGGGGCGGGGCGTGGGGTTGGGGGCCGAGGTGCAGGAGGGGGCCGTGGGCAGAGGGGGGGCTCAGTACTGAGGTCGTTGCCGGTGCCTAGCAGCACGATGACAGCATCCTGCCCAGCCACAGTCTTGTCCACATCGGCTGCCTGCCGCACATCACCCACTCCCACGTGGGCCGGGAGGAGTCCCGCACCAGTACTGTCACCTCATAACCTGTGGGGAGACAGGAGCAGAAAGGTGGGTCAGTGGGCTTGCGGCTGGACTCTGGGGCTCCAGGGGCCGGAGCGTCCAAAATAACACTGACAGCAAAGAATCGAAACACATCGACTATGACAATCTGTGAGTTCATCAGGATACTGATGAAGAAACCTCATCGGTTACTGCCACCAGTGATCACAGGATTGATCCCTTATTCTAAAAATGATAAAAGGAAGCCGGGCTCGGTGGCTCAGCCTGTAATCCCGCGCCTTGAGAGGCTGAGGTGAGTGGATTGCCTGAGCCCGTGGGTTCGAGACCCGCCTGGGCAGCGAGACCTCATCTCTACAATAAATCAAAAAATCAGCCGGGCGTGGCAGCGCATGCCTGTAATTCCTGCTACTCGGAAGGCTGAGGCGGAAGGATCGCCGGAGCCCAGCAGGTCGAGGCTGCGGTGGCCGGGAGCGGCCAG
>NW_007051235.1:1201-6094 GCF_000164805.1 Carlito syrichta | reverse complement strand
GCGCGAGCCACCACATCCGGCTAATTTTTTTATTTATTGCAGAGTCGAGGTTTGCCAAGTTTCCCAAGCTGGTCTTGAACCCGCGGACTCAGGCGATTCACTCGCTTCGGCCTCCCAAAGTGTTAGGTTGACAGGCTGAGCCACCGAGTCCTGCCAGATACTTGGTTTTTAAAATTATTTAGCTGTTGCTGAAACAGATTATTTCCCTCATTCTGTTAAAAAAGTTAACATATGTAACACATTTTGACCAATGCCTGGTGTATAGTAAGCAATATCGAATGTAATAGGTTATATTTGTTTCCTCGAATGGAAGCTTGGCTCTTTGAAGATTTTAAAATGAGGCAATAGAGATTTAAAACATTGTACTTACTCTAAAACATATTATTTAAAATATACAAGTCAAAGTAATAATGAATTCATTTCAGATTGAAATGGTGATTACATACTTTTGCATAACTTTCTAGATTTAAAGTATTGTACATATTCTAAAACATATAACAAAATATACATGCCAAAGTAATAATCATACATTGATTTGAGATTACAGTGATTGGTTACATACATTTTTCAAATGCTGGGCTATATTACAAATTTGACTCCTTATGCCAGAAATAGAT
Organism: Carlito syrichta; assembly: GCF_000164805.1. Taxonomy (NCBI): domain Eukaryota; kingdom Metazoa; phylum Chordata; class Mammalia; order Primates; family Tarsiidae; genus Carlito; species Carlito syrichta. The sequence continues at coordinate 5,477 of NW_007051235.1, read as the reverse complement.
AACTCATGTTGTATCACTTTATCTAAACTTTATAAAACATAATTATGTGCTTTAGTTATAGCCATTTGTGTTATACATATGGTGAGTGTTTGAGTGTTTTGTTTTTTGAACTTATGAAGTAACTCTGAAAACTTTGTATGATTGAAACTTTCTAGAGGTCCACACCTTAAATATTTTATTCAAATTTCCCTTTTTCTAACATTAATCTTTCTTCTCCAGCATAGTTATGAATAGAAGAGTATGTGTGTAAGTATGAGTATTGAAACTCTACACATTGTAATAGATATAAAGAGATTTGTATTTTTTTTAAAAAAGGCCAGTCTCCGTGGTTCATCCTGTCATTCCAGCACTTTGGGAGGCTGAGGCGAGTGGATTGCCTGAGACTCCGGTTCAAGACCAGCCCAGGCAACTTGGTGAGACCTTGTCTCTATGATCAACTAAAAAATAACCAAGCATGGTAGCGGGTGCCTGTAGTTCTGGCTATGTGAGAGGCTGAGGTGGAAGGATTGCCAGAGCCCAACAGGTCAATGCTGGGGTGACTGTAAATTTGCATGCCACTGCAATCCAACCTGGGCAATGAGTGAGACTAGACTCAAAACAAACCATGTGGGATCTTTGAATATGGATGAATTGAAGAAAATCCTGTTTTGTGCTAGCCAACACGAACTGTGACCCAGGCAAATAAGGGAAGACATATGTTTTAACTAACCCCAGATGGTATGTCAAAAATATTGCTGCTAAACTTGATATCAGGAGAAACCACTTCTGGTTTTTTCCAGTTGTTTTTGCTGGAAATAATCTATATTTTTCAGATCAAAATTTTAACCCTGAAAATATTTTCAAAAACCCAGCTCCTGTACATTTTGATTAGTACCCACTAATGTTTGTTAAGTTTTTAAGATATACGAAAAAATTGTTTTCTTCTTTCTTATTTTTAAAATGGTTAATCTTGCAGTAATAAGGTTATTTGGTAAATTTAGGATGCTCTTGTTCATTACTTGTTTTGCTATGCTTTTAAAGCAAATTACTCCTTTGCCTTTTGAGACCATCATTAGACTAGCTGAGCTTCAATCATAAATGTTATTAATAAAAGCAATTATAGCTAAATTTATCTTTACCTTTATTCTACCTAAATATGTATCATGATGCATACATTTACCAAATTAACAAAGTACAGTACAGAATTTGTTATTTACAGATATGCTTCTGCAAACCCAGAAGTAGGATTCTGTGATCTAAAAAAAAAAAATCAATATGTGAAAAAAAAGAGATGAAGACACAAGCATACCAAACTCAGTCAGCTTTTTATCTTGTCTATAAAGATATACCACTTGGGATGGAATTGGTTGACCTTGGAGCCATATCCCACGAGTGAAAACTGATTATAAACTATCATTTAATATCATTTAATATGTTTCAAATAAATTAAGGGACCTCTCCCAAAGTCCCCAGTTAACAAGCAACATATAAAGCAATCAATCAGATATAAACTTATTCCTTTTAATCAGTTCATTTTCTAAAAGAGACAGCTGTTTAAGAATTCTTCAGTGCCTTCCCTTTATTGGGTGAGGGGAGGGCAAAGGCAACTCTGTTATGAAAAATGCATCTTTTAAATTATGTATCCATGCTGGGCTCGGTGGCTCAGCCTGTAATCCCGCATCTTTGGGAGGCTGAGGTGAGTGGATTGCCTGAGTTCGTGGGCTCGAGACCCACTTGGGCAATTTGGTGAGACCTCATCTCTACAATAAATCAAAAATTAGTCGGACGTGGTAGTAGCATGCCTGTAGTTCCAGCTATTTGGAAGGCTGAAGTGGATGGATCGCTGGAGCCCAGCAGGTCGAGGTTGTGGTGGCCGGGAGCGGCCACTGCACTACAGTCTGGGCAACAGAGTGAGACTCCAACTCCAAAAATAAATAAATAAATAAATAAATAAATAAATAAATAAATAAATTATGTATCATTGTCAAAGATGACTAAATACTATATGCCACAATGAAAAAATGTCTGATGTCCAACTCTACAGTGTTATAATAATAAAAATGATTACAATAACAATATAACTTCAATTTGTTGAGTACTATCTGTGTGCCCAAGACTTATCTAAAATACTCTTCATTTATTTCTTATATCAACACAGTGAGGTGAATTTTATTGGCTGTTTTACATCTGAAGCAACTGAGATTCAGAGAGGTTTAGAAATTTGACCAATATCACACAGTTAGAAAGCTGTATATTCTAGATTCCTCTGAATTCCAGGTCCAACTTTCAAGAATTTGCTAACATCTGTACTATTTTCTTTCTCCTCTTACTTGATGACATCATTCATTTGTTTAGCACAGTGATGGGCATTGCATCCTTGTCTCTCACTGTGGTCCTGCCCTGGATTATGATGTCTCCTATAAGTAAATCTGTTTCCCCCACCCATTCTGCTCAACCTTAAGGAACACCATGTGTGTCTGTGTGCTTATACAAAACATCTTTCAGATCTTCTCCCAAATTGTATATTCTGAAAATATTATGTGTTTGTTTCATGATACCTTTGACAGGAAAAAGTTAAGGTCTCCAAAGCGGCTTTTCAAGATCACAATATAGGTCAGATGCTAAAGAACTTTCAAGTCTTTAGAGTCTGAATTCCATTCTACTCCACTTCATTTTTGGCAAACTCATTCTTTTTATATCATATATTGCAAAGTCACTTCTATAATTAGTCTCCAAATGCTATCAATGACTTTGACAAGTTTTATTTCAGACTTCAATATCTGCTTCTGGCTATAATTTATATTACTCCATTCCAAGTCTAACTCAGGAACCACTTAATCACTTTCCTCCCCACACTCCAAATTTCTATTAGTGTATACCACACACTGCTTCTAGACTAATCTGACTTTCAGAGCTAATATTCTTTCTTTTCAGTTCTTAAAAAAGTTAGTTTACCCAAGATGCACAAAATTAGCCTCTATCTACAGTTTTAGACTTAAGTGAGAATGGATAGCTCACTCTCTCTGTTTTTTTCCCACCAGCCGCACTAAAGGGGAAGTACTGTATGTTGTGCACTTTTGAACTAACCCACCCACCACAGACACAACCAGCAAGCCCCTAGCAAAGTGGCACTTATTGAATATTGTTGATGGCAAACTTTATGATCACATAGCACTGTGACATAAACCAAATTGCTACTGTCAAATTCCAAGGGAAAATTTTAATGCATATTTAAAAAATCTTCCCTGCAAGATGTTAGAATTTAGGAAAAAAACCCTGTATTTTTCTTTCTCACACAAGCTATAAGCCACATTCTTCAAATTCACAAACGTGGAACAAAGGGGAGAAAGAGAGCCTGAGCAGGAGCAGTTTCTGTGTCCTCATCTGAGAAAACCTAGGGAGTGAAACACCAGATCTGCTGCCATTTTTAAACAGCAGGTTGAGTCAGAATAAATGAATAATCTAAGGAAACAGCTTTTGTGGCTCTGATATTGTTAACAGAGCATCAAGGCCTAGCTGCCCTTCACCACTTTACACTGCTTCCCCCACTCACCTTCAACAATGAAGTTCTACGTCAAAGCGGTTTGCTGCTGGACATTTCAGCATGTCAACATGTGACATTCTCACTAACCCACATAAGACGTCTTAGAAGCTAATGATCAAAGGAAAGCCAAGGTTATTCATGTCATATTAGAAAATTTCATCAGTCTCATGCTTTCTTAAGCAACTGAATCATCAGAAAACTCTAGTCCTTGCAAAAAAAGACAGTTGTTTATCACTATCTGAGATGAAATGGAAACAAATCCAAATGACAAAAAAGAGATAAAAAGAGATGAAGAAAATGAACAAGAGTGAAATCACAAGAAGGAGGGGTTTATTTAACTACCACTTTGTGTCATGTAGCTACAGCTTTACATTCCAAATCTAAGATCATCTAAGACATTCAAGAGTACTCTTCAACAGTTGGTGACACTTGTACCATAAGTTCATCATTAGAGCCTTTTCCTATCACTGGAGTGTAAGACAGAATTAGCCAATCACACCAAATTTGCCTTTCAAAAGGCACAAAAAAGTAATCTAGTTCACCTAATAAAAAATAGAATGGTTAAAAGATATGGATACCAGTAATTTTCAAACTCTAGTTACAAATATACAGCAAGATTTTATTCATAATATAATTTACTATAATTTTAGTAAACACTTTAAAATATAAAAGTGAGCCAGGCTCGATGGCTCAGTCTGTAATCCCATGACTTGGGAGGCTGTGAGTGGATTGCCTGAGCCCGCGAGTTCGAGA
>NW_007051235.1:0-1001 GCF_000164805.1 Carlito syrichta | reverse complement strand
GTGAAGTTCAGAGTGCAGTACTTAGTTTCTACAGATTATTTATAGAAATACATGTGGTGGATGATAGCAAAAAGCCCACCTACAGTCATGTAATGTAAATGAATCATTTTCACTGCTTAAAATTCCAGTGGGAAAAAATCGATTAACTGAAAAAGATCTAAAACATCGGAATTTAAAGAGTTAACAACTTCCTTTCTAAAGCCACTTGAAGTCACTCTTAACTAGCTCAGAATCAGAATTCACATTTTCTAGACTGTGTTGGTCCAAGTTTTTACAACCACAGAGTTGCAGAATACTTCCTAGCAGTGATTCTAGCAAGCACTGTCAGTGATCAGCACGTTTAATTTATGCTATGAATAGGAACTGTGGTCGTTTTAATAAAATGGTCTCCACAAATTCTTTAAAACATTTTTCATCTCTAAGTGTGTTCTGTTTTCCCTCCCACAGAAATCTCAGTGGACTTGTGATGTCTCTGAAGATAGTAAAAACATGTGTCTTGCACCTGGCTATCCTGGAATGCTTATTCTTGGAATGGTTTCTCTTGGGTTCATGCTATTGGGACACAGTTGTTTGTAATGCTGTGGGAAGTCCAAGACACAAAGAGAGAACACATACTGGTGTTCCATTTTATACTTTGAGTGATTCCAGCCTAGGTGCCAGAAGAGTGAATGAAGACAACTCTAGATGATTTCAGCTGCTGAAGCTTCCCTCTCTGTGCCTTGTCTCTGTCTGTGGCCTGATATTCAGAACCATTAGCATCACATGATGTTTGCTATTTTTATGCCACAAAGTTTAGAGTAACTATTGTGCATTAATAGGTAACCAGAAAATAATTACTAAGATAGTTTTATATGCTAAATTAGTATGTTTAGAATTTTACATATAATTCATTTAATCTTTACCACAACCTAAAAGACAAGGTTTTTGTGTGTCTTTCTTTTTTTGAGCCGGAGTCTCACTCTGTTGCCCAGACTAGAGTGCAGAGACATACTCATGGTCAT
>NW_007051234.1:0-1231 GCF_000164805.1 Carlito syrichta | reverse complement strand
TCAGGTCTGCTTATGAGTGAAAACATATGGTACTCTGTTCTTTGTTTCTGTGATAGATCACTGAGTATGATCGACTCTAAATCCATCCAAGTTGCTGCAGAGTCCATATGTTTGTCCTTCATTATGGCTGTGTAATATTCCATTGTGTATATGTACCAAATTTTTTTTATCCAGTTCAGCTTTTATGAGCAACATGGTTGGTTCTATGTTTTTGCTATTGTGAATAGAGCTGCAACAAACATACATGTGCAGGTATCTTTTTTGTAGAATGATTTGAGTTCCCCTGGGAATATTCCCAATAGGAGAATTGTTGGGTCATATGGAAGGTCAATTTCTAGTTCTTTCAGAAATTACCACACTGTCTTCGAAAGAGGTTGCACTAGTTTGCATTCCTGTCGGTGACCAGCACTGACCAAGTGTGGGTTAGGACCCGCACCAGAGAATCTGGACAGCGAAAAGAGACCACTTGGAGGCAGTTCTTCTGGGAACAGTCTGAGGACTGAAGCCAAATTTTATTCGGACTCCTTCCAACTTATATACCATTTTCTATACCCTCCAGCAGTGTGATAATCACTTGCTGGGGGCGTACAAGTTCCGTGCTTTACAAACTATGCATCACAAGACCACCATGAGATCTGCAATTTTCAAGCAAACAATTTGAATTCCATGATGCCTGCTGTGCTTACATTAAGGTCACAGGTGCACAATTTCAATACAAATCGTTCAAAGTGTTTTCCATAATGTTCAATGAATCATTCATATTATACTCCTTGTTCTATACCCTGATTAATACAAAAAACTTTTCTAAGTTAACTCTAGGTTCAATCCAAGTTCACTGACTCCCAATATTTTTTAAAGATTAATATCATCAACTTAACACTATACTATAATCTATAAGTTTAGTTAAATGACTTAACTGTCAGTTATACTATTAACCTATTATGATTTAATGTAATGCCTTATAACTCAGTTAAAACTTATTCTTAAACTACCAAACTTTACTATAATTCATATGTTTCATATGTCTAAACTTTAATTTTTATATGATCTAGTTATTGGATTTTAATACTATGCTATATCCTATTAAGCTAATACCTTATCGTTAATTCTTTTATAAATCGTATAGTAACTATTATATTTGAGTAATGTAGCAAAAGGAAACAAAACAGCAAGCATAAATTTACGCAACTATGAGTGTATATGTATATATTTTATCCTAACAAGTCCACTC
>NW_007051233.1:39507-61189 GCF_000164805.1 Carlito syrichta | reverse complement strand
ATTTTTGTGGTACAATGGCACCCTCCTCTCCCGAGCTTCAAACCTAACTCATCCCTGCATGATTATCATGTTGGTCCCTCAGTTCTCTTTATACTCCATGACCGACCTCCAGACACTTTTAACCCCCAGGCATTCACAAAAAAGGGCTGTCTTCCTCCCGGTTATGGTTGGATTGTCCCTCGCATCCGCTTTCACCTCCCTCGGCCTGGCGGGAGGAGCTCTCGGCTACTCACTATGGGCAGTAGAAGGCCTACAAAACAAAATCCAAATGGCGCTAGACACCACCTCAGAATCCATTGGGTCACTACAAAAACAAATAACTAGCTTAGCACAGGTAACCCTCCAAAACCACAGAACCCTAGACCTCCTAACAGCCGAAAAAGGAGGCACTTGCCTCTTCCTCCAGGAAGAACGCTGCTATTATGTCAATGAATCAGGGCTCACTGAACAAAGTATCAACAAACTAAATGACTTCTTCTCACAGCTTCAATGAACAAAGCCCACTCAAATTAACAGTTGGTTTCCAAACTCCCTCCTCACGTGACTTCTTCCTATCGTTACTCCAGTTGTTCTCCTACTTGGCCTGTGCTCCTTTCTCCCTTGCATTATAAAATTTCTTCAATCTCAATTCCAAAAAATTTCAAATCAAACCATTAACCAGTTTATTTTACAGAGTTAGAACCCCCTACCCACCGAGGACCCAGGCCTCAACAACCCAAGCCTTACTGCCTCCTAAACCTTCTCGCCCCATTTTTCATTACAGATATGGCTTTCAGGCCTTATTACCTCCAACTCAGGTTTTCAGTGTTCCTTGACCAACTTCTTTGTGACAAATGGCTCCTCCCTTTCCTGTGTCCGCTGGACGACTGGATGGACCAACTTGCATTCTTCTACCTCCAGGGCACCTTCCAAGACTTCCACCCCAGCAAAATTTTTTCTTTCGGCGCCTTCTTATGGGGCCTCATGTGGCTGGTTCTTTCACCCACCTCACCCAACAACGCCCTCTGCCAGCAGGAAGTAGCCAGACCGATCAACTCCGCTCCTTTATCACTTAACCAAAGAGGTGGTTAAGCCAGCCACAAGGAACCCACCCCCTCCAAAGGCTAAGCCTAGGCATGGCCCCCACCTAAAATGGTGCTCCTGCCTAAGAAGGCGCCCGGACAAACTAACATGGAGGCTTGGACAAGGCCTTCCGGGTTCCTCTTCCACAACAAAGCCCACCCTTCCCGCGCCCGCGAAAGCCCCTGCCAATCCCAAAAATATGTCACCTGCCGACCAATAGGTAATCGACAAGTCGCTTTAAATTTCTATAAAACCTTCCACACCCCTGCCTCCATGCTGCAATCTGATTCTCAGGTTCTGTAGCCACTGCGCTCACCCCCATTAAATCTCTTGGCCTTAAAGGGTGTTGAGTCTCACTGCGCGCCACTGTCTTTCACTGTATGTCACATTTTCTCAGATTCTGACTCTAGGACAAAAGAAAAAGAAGACATAGTATATGCCACAAATAATACATGTGTGCAGCAACGAGGCTTTGTTTGGTTTCAGAATATGCATCTGTAAAGAACTGCTCCTTTCATGTAAAGGGATGAAGAGAGGCACATTGGGCTCTCCGTGGACAAGTGTCTTAAAAACTTGGGCTCCAAAGCATCATGCTGTGGGATGCAGACGATAGCAGACCACGCTTCTGCAGAGGGACAAGCAGGTGGGGGTCCTGCAGAACGGCAGGAGACGCAGCTTGAGGACTAAAGCTGAACTTCTTCTCCACCCCAGTTCCTAACTGAGAGGCTTGGGGAGTCGTTGCCTGACAAGAACTCACCAAACAGCGTTTTATTACCCTATTCTTTTCCAACCTGACTCTGGCGTAACAGCACATGCCTTTTCAGAAGAACACTGGAGCAGCTTATGGCTCTGAAAAGCCATCTCTTGTGGGTTCCGGACTCCCAGGAAGGCTTGTGAGACGTGTGTCTGTCCTCTCTGAGGTCTGCCACATGTAGGCCTTCACCTACAGATCAACAAACCAATAGTCTTTCCGCCCTTTGTCTCAGCAAAACAACCCTACTGAATCTACATATCAACAGACCTGGAATTTCCCACCCCCTTATCTTCACAAAGCATCTCCCTCTACTGATTTCCCAAATCCTTAGGGAAGAACGGCAAAATTACCAGTCAGGACATCTTTGAAGTTGCTTATGACCTGCAAGGCCCTGTTTGGAAATGCCCCTCCTTTCTGAGCCAAACCAATGAAAATATCACATGTATCGATTGGTGGTTTCTTGTAACTTGCGCCCTCCTAAAGTGTCTAACCAAGCCACCGTTTGGCCACAGTGGGCACACATTCCCAGGACCACCTGAGGATGGGTGTACCTAGGCTTAAGTCCTCAAATTTGGCTCCAGAATAAACCATCTTAAATTATTTTACAGAGTTTGGGATCTTTTCCTCAACAAATGGTATTTAATTTCAGCGTGTGGGGTAGGAGCAATAATACCAGTAAAAAAAGTGACCAGACTACACGTGTGAGTCTGTGCCAAAAAACAGCTCACAATCTTTTATAAAATAAGTATCTACTGACTGCTGAATAAACATTTGAAATAAATCAGGCCAAGTGTAACGGCATGTACCTGTAGTCCCAGCTATGTAGGAGGCTAAGACAGGAAGATAGTTTGAGCCCAGGAGTTTGAAGCTAGCCTGGGCAACACATGGAGACCCTATCTTTAAAAATAAATGAATTCATTAAAGTAAATAAATCTGCTTACTGATCTTTGCTTTTTTAAAATTTTTTTTGTAGAGATGGGAATTTCAGTATGTTGCCCAGGCTGGTCTCAAACTCCTGGCCTCAAGCAATCGGCTTCCCAAAGTGCTAAGATTATGGCACCCATGCCCAGCCTAATCTTAATTTTCATTTGCAACCTATTCATTCCGTTATCTGCTATCATTCACTAGCAGACACTAAAGTTTTAGGAACAGTATTTAGAAAAGAAGTTAAAATGGGAAGTATTCTACTTTTTTCCTGACAAATTGGGAAAAGATCACCTTAATTTGGTTTTACTTGTGAAGCACCTTGGACCAGCTCACAGAATGCCACCGTCCCACTGGAACACACTTTTAAAAAATGTGGCTGCCGGGCTCGGAGGCTCAGCCTGTAATCCCAGCGCTTTGGGAGGCCAAGGTGAGTGGATTGCCTGAGCCCGCAGGTTCGAGACCCACCAGGGTAACTTGGCGAGACCTCATCTCTACAATAAATAAAAAATCAGCTGGGCATGGTAGTATGCACCTGTAGTTCCAGCTACTTGGAAGGCTGAGGCGGAAGGATCGCCGGAGCCCAGCAGGTCGAGGCTGCAGTGGCTGGGAGTGGCCACTGCACTCCAGACTGAGTGACAGAGTGAGACTCCAACTCAAAAAAAAAAAAAAACCCCAGAAAAACAACAAAAAAAATATGGCTAAGTGAAGAGATGAGAAGAGTCCCTCCTCAAGCAGCTCTCTCTCGGACTGCCCGTCCACCCACCTCCATCCCCAGCTTTGAGTCGCCACCACCGCCGCGACCTCTGCCGCCCTAACGCTGAGCCTCACCAAGTGGCAAGCTCCATGTTAATCACTGTATTGCTGCCTCACATTTGATGAAGTGGAGATCATCACCCCATTTTACGGGATTATCACTATTAACGTTTATGAGGGTGAAGTTGAGATTTCACTCCAGGCTTGTTTGACTTTGATGTGAATGCCATTAGGTCTGAGATTGTGAGGTCAGTGGGCCGGTGTGCTGAGCTGGTGCTGTAGGTAAGATGCAAAGAACTGCACAGAAATTAGATTGGAAAATACAGCTTATTTAGAAAGCAGATTAGAGAGAGAAGGGGAGAGGAGATTCACCTCCCCAGAATGGGAAGGGGGCCAGAGGTTAGAGAAAAGCATGGCCACCACTGCTTGAGGTTGAGTGCTTTTTAAACCTTTCCTTTGATGGGGCAGGCCATTAAGGTGATTGGGTGGTGGTCTGATTTACTGCCTTATGAAGGGGCAGGTAAGCACAGGTGCTGATGTCACGGCGATGGACGGCAGGCAGATGGGTGGGTTAGTCACATAACTTTTGCCGTGGTGATGGGGTCTGTTTGTGTTGGGTTAGGTAGGCCATGAAGGGCTGAACACAACACAGGAGATCATCCTGGCCCTTATGACTGACAAATACTTGGAATAGAAAAGTAAATGGGGCTGGCTCGGTGGCTCAGCCTGCCGTCCCAGCACTTTGGGAGGCCCAGGCGAGTGGATTGCCTGAGCCCGCGGGTTTGAGACCCGCCTGGGCAACTTGGTGAGACCTTGTCTCTCCAATCAATCAAAAATTAGCCAGGCATGGTAGTGCATGCCTGTGGTTCCAGTTACTTGGAGGGCTGAGGTGGAAGGATCATGGGAGCTCAGCAGGTTGACACTGGGGGGGCCGTGAGTGTGCCTCTGCACTCCTGCCTGGGCCATGACGGAGTGAGACTGCAACTCAAAAAAAAAAAGAAGAAAAAGAAAAGTAAACAGTACAAAGCAGGCTGGAGGTGTCAGACAATTGCCAATAGCTGCCTCAGGGAAACTGGCTCTGTCCTTGGCTAATGATTAGAGGGTAAATTAAGGTGAACTGCTAAAAAACATGACAAAGCTGAGCAGTGTTAAAATGGCTGCTCTCAGCCAGGCTCGGTGGCTCAGCCTGTAATCCCGCGCCTTTGGGAGGCTGAGGTGAGTGGATTGCCTGAGCCCGCGGGTTCGAGACCCACCTGGGCAACTTGGCAAGACCTCATCTCTACAATAAATCAAAATGAGCTGGGTGTGGTAGCGCGCGCCTGTAGTTCCAGCTACTCGGAAGGCTGAGGCGGAAGGATCACCGGAGCCCAGCAGGTCGAGGCTGTGGTGGCCGGGAGCAGCCACTGCACTCCAGTCTGGGTGACAGAGTGAGACTCCAACTCAAAAAAAAAATAAAAATAAATAAATAAATAAAAATAAAAATTAAAAAATGGCTGCTCTTCGGCCATATTGCATCCTAACTGCTATCCTGTGTGTCCTTCTCTGTGGCCCAGGAAGAGTGGACGACACCAGGCCATGCTATTTCGTGTACCTGCCAGTAAGCCCTTAGCAGGTGTTCGGAGACTGCTCAGTCATAATCTGTTACTATATCACCCAAAGACGATCTGTGTCCTGCAGTCAGGTTTATATACTTGGGGAATGTACATTACGGTCTGTGTACCAATTATTTTTTTAAAAAGGTGTTGACTGAAAAGCAAGATTCCATAGAGATTGCTGTGAAGACGAGACAGCTCAAACGCCATGAAGCCGTCCCTAACTCAGCCGTTTCTGGGCTCCCGAGCCCTTTCTCTGTGCCCTCTGCATGTTGTCCTCTGGCTGGACCCCCACATCTGCTAAGCTTTCTGTCAGGGGGTCACAGGACAAAGACAAAGTTCCTGTTCTCAAACAGCTCATGGTAAAATGCACGTCACAATGCCCGTGGGGTACCATGGAAGGAGAAAGGCACCCGATTCCGGCTAGAAGACTGAGGAGGGCAAGAATAAAGGAGTCTGTGGGCCGTGGGGCGTGGGGCCTGTGACCCTTGATCTTAGTGGGAGTGGGCACTGGGGGGACCCAGAAGGAGAGAGTGAGGGAGACAGGGCTGCTCTGGGAACTGCAAGTGCAGAATGCGGTGAGGCTGGTGCAGGGATAAGCACAAGATGAAATGGGAAGGGCACGCAGGAAGAGTGGGTGAGGAACTGGGCTTATCCTGGGGAGAACGGGGAGTCGTGAGAAGACACCAACGTCTTTAAACAGCCCCCCCTGGCCCCGGGGCAAAAAACGAGTAGGTGTGAGGAGGGGATGGCAGAGGAAAAGCAGCGACAGTCTAGAAGCCAGAGACCCGCGAGGCTGCTGCAGGCAGAGCCAGCCTGAGCTCCAGCAGCAGCAGGGATGTTGGCCAGGAGGAGCCAGAGACAGGACACAGAACAAAGCGAAGAGAGGCTGCAAGTCCGCCGAACATGTGCCTGTGATGCCGGCACACTGGAAGACTGGGGGGAGGACTGCTCAGGCCCAGGAGTTCGCCGGGCACGTGGCAGGCGCCCGTGGTCCCAGCTGCTCAAGAGCTGGGTGGGAGCGTCGCTGGAGCCCAGGAGGTCGAGGCTGCAGGGAGCCGTGATCGTGCCTGTGGACCTCAGCCTAGGCAACAGCATGAGACCCTGACTCAATAACTAACTAACTAAATAAAACAAAATAGAATAAAAAATTACAACGAAGAGATGGAGCAAATCAAACAGAAATCTCCGTTTTTCAGGTAAATTAAACTTACCTTTTTGTGTTATCCCTTACAATCCACATTTCACTGCCTTTTTCATGCTTTATAGGCATACAGCATGCTTAGCAGAATAATAAAGTCAGTATTTTTTGAAGTTTTATTATACTTTATCTTATTTATTTAGTTTTGAGTTGGCGTCTCACTCTGTCGCCCAGGCTGGAGTGCCGTGGCATGCTCACGGCCACCGCAGCCTCGACCTGCTGGGCTCAGGCGATCCTTCCTCCTCAGCCTTCCAAGTAGCTGGAACCATAGGCATGCGCCACCACACCCGGCTGATTGTTTGATTTATAGTAGAGACAAGGTCTTGCCATGTTGCTCAGGCTGGTCTCGAACCCCTGGGCTCAGGCAGTCCTTTCAGTTCCACCTCCCAAAGTGCTGGATTACAGGTGTGAGGCACCACACCCAGCATTTTATTTATTTTTAAGTGATGAGGTCTCCCTCTATCACCCAGGCTAGAGTGCAGTAGTGTGATCATAGCTCACTGCAGCCTCAAATTCCTGGGCTCAAGTGATCCTCCCAGCTCAGCCTCCCAAATAGCTGGGACTATTGGCACATGCCACCAAGCCTGGCAGTTTCATTTTATTTTTAATTGACAAGTAATGGTTGTACATATTTATAAGATACAATGTGATGTTTGCACGCACGTGTACATTGTGGAATGAAAATCAGTATTCTTTGTACACCGCCCAACATATATTCACTGCCGCGCTTTCCGACTTGTTCTCCCGAAGCCAAAGCTGTGGGTTTGTTTCCACAAACTTGACTTACTTTCACTCTATTTCCTGGCCACAGAGACTATAAATTATGCTACCTCCCACGAGAAAATTAGGTAAGGGGGGAAAAAAGACCAAGCTGTTAAAACATGTTCCAGTGTGGACAAAGGGCCCTCTTTCAAAGATGGCCGGTGTCGTTGCCCAGAAAGCACATGTTTCATGTATGCTTCTGCTATAGAGAAATTAACCTTCCATGGTCCAATGTCAGAATAATGCAAAGCAATGCTAAGAAATAATAGGATAACATGTAGATGAAAGGTTTAGATTAGATTTGAGGCCAGGCGCGGTGGCTCACCCTGGTAATACCAGCACTTTGGTAGGCCAGGGTGAAAAGACTGCCTGAGCCCAGAAGTTTGAGACTAGCCTGGGCACTATGGCAAGATCTTGTCTCTACAGTAAAACTTGAAAACTGAGCCAGGCATGGTGGTGCATGCCTATAGTCCCAGGTACTTGGAAGGCTGAGGTGAAAGGATTGCCTAAGCCCAGCAGGGGAACGCACTTCAGTCTGGTCGACAAAATGAGACTCAGAAAAAAAAAAAAAGATCCGATCTGAGGAACAATTTTCCTTTTAGAGAAGCTGTTAAATGTTGGTATCGGTTGTTTCAAAAATATTCCTCCCTAGAGAGTATTCAAAATTGTGATAAAATATACACAAAATGAAAGCTACCACTTTAACTATTTTAAGTATACAGTCCTTTTCTCTCTCTCGCTCTCTGTCTCTGGCACCCAGCCTGGAGTGCAGTGGCACAATTATAGCTCACTGCAGCCTTGACCTCCTGGGTTAAAGCAATCCTGAGTAGCTAGGACTACAGACATGCGCCACCATACCCAGATGATTTTTTAAATTTTTTGTAGAAATGAGGACTACAGGCACGTGCTACCACGCCCGGCTGATTTTTGATTTATTGTAGTGATGAGGTCTTGCCAAGTTGCCCAGGTGGGTCTCGAACTCACAGGCTCAGGCAATCCACTCACCTCAGCCTCCCAGAGGCGCGGGATTACAGGCTGAGCCACTGAGCCCAGCTTAAACAGATAATTTTAAAAAAGAACTCTGATGCTCTGACCCAGGCCTGTCCCCAGCAGTGGCCATTTTTCTGTGAGACTGAATGAATCAGAGAAAAAGGTTGAAAGCATCAATGAGAGCCCTTTGTTTTGACTGAAGCTTGTATTCAAGCAAAAATTCCAAAGACCTCCCCACTTTCCGCAGTTTAAACTGACAACCCATGATTATCTCATGTTTGGCACCGATTTAAGCAACCTCGCCTTCACAGTTTGTGGCCACAGCCCATTTCACCCCCAGCTCCACACAGCAACAAAAATCAACAAAGGTTTGGAATGCAAAAGAAAACCCAGATGTCTGTGGCTTTATGGCTTTACCCATTCAAAATTCCACCTGCTGAGAAACATGGCTTATCCACTTCACAAGGTAGAATCAGGCTGAACCTGACTTACAATATTCCACCAGTGCCAGCCAGGTACACGTGTGTCTGTGATCATGCTCACGCCTTTAAAACACAAAGTCAAAAAAAAAAAAAACGAAAAAAAAAAAAAACAAAAAAAACACAAAGTCTTGATACTCTCTTGATTCAGTTATCTCCAAAGGCCATGAAGTATGTGTTTCTCATTAAGGAAGAGATCATGACGTCGGCCCGGATGTTCCCAGGATTCTTGGTGCTTGACCTGCCGCTGGACCGCAAAGCCGAGGTCATATCTGCAGATTGACCTGTGGTATGGAGGAAACGAGCTCAGTAATCACTCATGTGTTATGAAAAATGCTGCTGTAGAAAACTGCAGAAGGGCAGGAAACATGTAGTGAAGCGCACTCTCTTGTCCGCCCTTCGCCTCTCTGGCCTCCTCAAATCTTCGCCGGCGTAATCTTTGGCAGAAAACATTCCAATACCCATGAGGGCTGACTCCAGTTATAGAAACTGGTTCAATCAAGCATCTGCAATCTTAGCTTGAGCAGTTATTGACTGGAAGGTGATGGGTTGGTAAGAGTATGCAAATATTTAGTTTCAGCCTCCGATGTAGTTTTAGTAGTTCACACAATTCTTTTTTTTTTTTTTTTTTTTTAGCTGGAGTCTCACTCCGTTTCCCAGGCTGGAGAGCAGTGGCACGCTCACGTCCACCCCAGCGTCGGCCTGCTGGGCTCCGGCGGTCCTTCTGCCTTAGCCTCCAAAGTAGATGTGAGACGGGAGATGGCTAGAGAAAGGCGAGGCAGGCAGACGGGAGAGTCCTCTGGAAACAATGTCGTGAACTCCTGGCCGGCCTCTCAGGCTCACTGTTGGTAAACAAGCTCCCTGCAAGCCTCTCAAGCTAGAGTTAAAATCTTCACTGCTGGGATTGAAAAGGAACCAATCAGAACAGCCACAGCTCACAGCTAGTGCTAGCCAATCGGCTACAGAAGCACCAGGTTTTCGGCCCCAGATGGGCAACCCCTTCGGGCCCCCTCCCGCAGTGGGAGCTTTTCTGTCCTCAGCAAATCCCGCTTTCTCGCCTTCCGGCTGTCCATGTCCCTCGTTCTTCCTGGGCGTGAGGCAGGAACCTCCACCCTGCAGAGCTGTGACCCGAGGCGCTGCAGAAGGTCATCGGAGTCGAAAAGCCGGGCACCCCAGAGGCTGGCTTGCCAGCCGACAGAGCCAGCTGAACCAGGAGAGCCGCCGGAGGAAGGCGAGACTCCCAAGCTGAGGCACCCGGGAGGCTAGGCTGGCCAGCCCACCAAACCAGCAACACTCTCAGGGCTTGGCTTGCCAGCCCGTTAGAGCCGACACCCTGGGGGCGAGGCTTGCCAGCCCCGCTCCTCCAGTCGCAACACTCAGGGCTTGGCTTGCCAGCCGTTAGCGCCGACCCTTGTGGGGCTAGGCTTATCAGCCCCTCCACGACCCTCTCTGGGGCTTGGCCGGCCGACCCCTTGAGCTGACACCCTTGAAGCCCGGCTGACCTGAAAAATCCTCATCAGCTGGAACTACAGGTGCACGCTACCACACCCGGCTAATTTTTTGTTTATTGTAGAGTTGAGGTCTCGCCCAGTTGCTGGGGCTGGTCTCAAACCTGCGGGCTCAGGCAACCCGCTGGCCTCGGCCTCCCAAAGTGCTGGGACGACAGGCTGAGCCACGAGCCCGGCCAGGCCACACAGTTCTTACCTGCAGCTCAAACCTGTGAACACAGTCGATTTCTTACCTGCAAACACAGTCGATTATTCGTTCATCAAAATCAGTTCACTTCGGGTACTGGCTCTTCGCCTCCACCATTTGGTGCTTCTGAATTTATTTCCCTTACCTTTGGTTTAGGGGCTTAATCCCTTTCCTAACATGAAGGAGTTCTATCTAGATCGAAGGGAACAGTGAAGCTGATTCTTTTCAACTGCAAAAATGGAAAGTATCCATAGGGGGTTGGTGGGTAAATATGATTAATTGATGCATTCCGAAAACTAGTGACTGAAAGTAAGTCACTGTCCTTGAAGACATAGAAATAAAACAAAGTCAGTTTTAAATCTTTCCAAGCCTGTGGGAAAAGCTCTGAGTGAAAATAATATGAACTGGTGAAACTACTTTTATAAAAAAGAGAGACATCTTGCCAAAGATTCAAACTCATTCTTCTCAGTACAGCTTAATTGCCAAGCTTTATGCTAATTATTGTTATATTAAATATTTGGCAGCTTTACAAAAATCCTCCACTTGTACGTGCAGGTTCAAAATATCTACTTCAATGCCCCAGAGTTAGGCTAGGAAAGCATTTTAGACAATGCCAACCTGAAGCAGTGCCTTTTTTTTTAACCTATGAGTAGCTTATAATTTTTAGTTTCATGGGAATTTGCTTAACAAATGTGGATGTGATTAGTTGTCTACCCTCCAAAACCCAAGCCAATATTCTTTGGGATCATGGGACACTGTCTGCCCAATGACAGGTTTGCCACAGCCTGAGGAGACCATCTTGCTGGTGGGTGTTCTCTCTGCACTTGGTATGAATCCCCTTCACATCAGACCTTCAGCAAGGCACCGAGGTGAGTTTTCAGTGTCCAGCATTCTCAGAAGTCACAACAGAGCGTAAGAAAGAGGGAAAGCAGCACAATGGAGACAGACCAAGCCATCATTCCCATGTTCTCACGAGTGTTGGAAAACATCCGCTTTTGTGTGTGTGCTTTTGCTGTTGTTTTTCGAAGTCAGGGTCTCACTCTGTCACCCATGCTGGAGTGCAGTGGCACGATCATGGCTCACTGCAACCTTGACCTCCTGGGCTCAATCCTTCCACCTCAGTCCCTTGAGTAGCTGGGACCTCAGGCCCACATTTTTTATTTTGGTTTGTTTAGAGGTGAGGTCTCGCTATGTTGCCTAGGCTGGTCTCGACCTCCTAGGCTCAGATAATCCTCCTGCCTCAGCCTCCCAAAGTGCTGGGATTACAGGCTTGAACCACCACACCCAGTCTGGAGAACAACTGTGTTGTGTAAGTAACCCTTCCTTGAAAAAAGAAAAAAAGAAGATTGAAAAAGGTAGGAAAGGGGCTATAAGAAAAGAACAAGTTGATTCAGAGGTAGGTACGAGTGGAAAATGCCTGACATGTACTTGATGGCTAGAATAGCAAAGAGTGGCACATGAAGGGAAATTCTGGGAGGTGGGACAGTTTGGAAGAGGCTGGGTTAAAGGTTACATTGTTGAGTGGAAAGTGCCATTTGTCTTCATTGTGTGTGAACAAAGCTTAAAGAGCTGGATGAAATCTTGGAGAATCATGTCAGAGTGAATATATGTGCTCTCTAGACTTCTTTTCCAATAGCATACCTGTGGGCAAGATATATTTTCAGTATCCAAAAATAGTGATGTTATCTGCCGAATTGCTGGTGGCCATAGAGGTGTCGTGGAGGCGGAGAGCTGGGTCACTGACAGGTGGGGTGATCCAGGCGCAGTATGGGCGACATGGGCTCGAGGCACAGTCTTGGAGGCGGAAGGGGGAGGACCACGTGGCGGTGGCCCTGAGCAAAGGCCTCCCATCTCTGGCCATGCCTCTCCTCTCCTGCTGGTCCTCACTGGGGATTCAGACCTCCTGGTCCAGGGCTGTGCTGACGGGTTTGTGCAGCTCCTCAAGTTTGAGGGTGGGAATCTAAGGTGTTTACTCTGCCTTTAGGAAGGGAAGCCTCGTGTTTTCTCCCGGTTGGGTGGGGTGATGGGAAGAGGGATGACATTTCAGTCTAGCTCTCAGACACTGAAATGGGCCAGAGGATTCTGGGTGGGGCTCCATTCACAGGTTTTTCTCTCAATTTGCCAAGGAGTGGAAGAGCAGCGCCGTCAGCAGCGTCCTGGAACACAAGCTCTTCGCTCCTCATTTTCCTGGCGCCACTTGATACCCTTGCTCCCCCACCAAGAGAACATCATCAAGAAGAACCTTTTCGCACCCTCAAGACTGAAACGGTAATGACAGGCAAGGGCAGAAAACCGAGTTGCCTTGTTTAACGGCACTTCAGACAGATGTTAATGCTGTGAAATTATCTTGGGGGTTGTTATCTCTCAAACTTCAAGGTGGTTAAAGATGATTACAAGACATGTTCTATTGCTTAAGGATTTGCTGACACCTAATGACGCTTTTTCTTCCAGTACACTCGGGGGTGACAATTCTGAGTTCATAAAGAATCTGAGAAGCATGTGGCCCCAAGCAGTCCTTTTATCCCCATTACTTTTTAGCAGTCTAACTCCTGTGCCACTACCCTCTCCACCCACCCACCGCACCTCCTCCCTCACCGTTATTAATCTAACCTGAATCATTCTATTCTTCTCCAAGGGAACACACCCAGTACGAGCAGTGAATCATAGACTCTAGTGTTCTAGTTTCTGATGGACTTGACAAAACGCCAGCTCTGGTGTAATGAAAGCACAGGAGCGTCAGGTGAAGGGAGCTTTTTACATTCTTGTTTAGTACATTATCCTGAACATTAATTATCAGGTAAGTTTGCTAGTTGCCTGGTGGTAGAAAGGCATGCTCATAGGACTACCCTTCCCATATTCCATGTTCTAAGTAACCCTCCTACTCAGTCAGGCCAACTCTCAGGCCCAAAAGCTATGGAGGCCCTTTGACCATAGGGTGGAAAATAAAACCCCTCTTGCTTATCTTGGCTAAAGACCATTAAACACTTAACCCATGAATATCACCCCCGTAGCAAAGTCTCCACAAGTGCAGTGATTACACACTATGGACTTTTGTACGAGATCTTTAGGTGATAAAGAAAAGAAGCAATTATTCTCAAAGGGAAATTTGTGAAAGGGCAGTGCACCAAAGTGCCTCTTTACTATGAAGAGGCCTGTTAAGACACAACTTGGATTCATGCAAGAGAAGCCTGGAGATGAGCTTTCGGAGGGTATTTCCAAACGACGAACAAATGTCATAAGAAGCATTCAGAGTCGGTTAAGAAAATTTAGATTTTCTTGTGCATGTTATAAATCTATATGAAACTTTAATTTGCCCTAATGGACATTATAAATCAACTTGATCACATGGGTTTTTACAAAGCTCCTCACCCAAGTGGATATTAATCCTAGTTTCTTTTTTTTGAGTTGGAGTCTCACTCTGTTGCCCAGACTGGAGTGCAGTGGCCGCTCCCGGCCACCGCAGCCTCGACCTGCTGGGCTCCGGCGATCCTTCCGCCTCAGCCTTCCAAGTAGC
This sequence comes from Carlito syrichta, assembly GCF_000164805.1. Lineage (NCBI taxonomy): Eukaryota > Metazoa > Chordata > Mammalia > Primates > Tarsiidae > Carlito > Carlito syrichta. The sequence goes on along the minus strand of NW_007051233.1, from coordinate 47,460 downwards.
CAGAATTACAGGCATGCGCTACCACACCCGGCTGAGTTTTTGATTTATTGTAGAGATGAGGTCTCACCAAGTTGCCCAGGCGGTTCACAAATCTGCAGGCTCAGGCCATCCACTCACCTCAGCCTCCCAAAGCACAGGATTACAGGCTGAGCCACTGAGCCCGGCTTAATCCTAGTTTCAAATGTATATTTATAACTTAATTGTTTATGTAAAAAAACAACCTATGGATACTAATTATGTCCACATGACACAAAATTTCTGCCAATACAGAAGTCTATGGGATGAGATTTAGATCATCCTGAGATTACTGTTAAGATTTAAAACAAATACACTAAAGCTGAGAATTTAAAAACTAAGTAAATCTACTGAAATGAAAATTTTAGTTGTGGCTACAAAGTACATTTGTGTGTGTGTGTGCAGCAGGGGAGAGGGAGAGAGGAGGAGGGAGGGGGGGAGAGAGAGAGACTACTCACTGCTCTCTTCTTGCCATCAAAAAGAATTTTTAAAGGACTTATAAAGATTTTAGGTCTATGTCGTCGCCCGACCAACGGTAATCACAGACAGGAACAGAAGAAGCACTCTGCCACTCCCCGATGAGTAACAAAGTGGCCAACAGTAGCCTTGGGTCTTGAAGAAGTTTAAAAACACCCTGAAAGCCTAACTTGGGTTGATGTTAATTACTGTTATTTAATCCCATTGCTTGAATTGTTCTCTTTGCCGAACACCAGGGGTGGATTCCTTGGGAAAGGCGATCCAGGTCACTGGGAGGATGAGCACTGTGAGGGAAGGTGGCTTTATTCTATGACGGGTGACATCAGCCAGAAAGACAGGAGACGAACCTCAGATCCATCTCTCCAACTGACTAAAATGAGGGGCTTATGTGCCAGGGAAGGAATGACACCACCTACGGGAAAACAGGAACTTGGGAGGGTGAGGAAGAGGAGTGGGCCAACAGGACACAGGTGGTCAGCCGGGCAGTCATGATGGGTGAGGGTCTGGCGTCGCGCTACCCAGGTGAGGTGATCTGGTTTCAGTTCCTATATACTTTCCATGAGGGTTAGTTTATATGATTGATCAAGAAACTGTAAACGTCAGTTCTATGGGAAAGTTGAGCTTGTTTCTGTGCCCTTTCACTTATCAGTTCCTCCATCGTGGGGAGTCTGGTTGTCAACGCCCCCGGCTGTTCATGCTGGGGAGGGGCACTGCAGAATAAGGATGAGAAAAGAAACATCACACCTGTAACCAGGAGGAATCACGAGTGCCTGGGTGGTGGCATCCAGCTTTTCGCAGGACCGTGATCTGGGTACTTTTATTAATGGTTTTGGCCAAAGAAATAGCCAGTGCCACCAGGAATGCCCCCCGGCAAATACTACTTGGCGATACTCCAAGGAGTCTTCCTCCGTGAATCCGTTGGTTACTCTGAAGAATAATTTCAAAGAACTAGTCCACTGTTCTAGACTGAGCTCTGTGGACGGACAAAGGGCGACGGAGCAGCCTAACAGGCATTGCCCTTGATCGCCTTTCCCAAGGAATCTTCAGTCCAAGGCCTGTTCTCGTGGTTGCAAACAAACACACAACCCTCAGAAGCACAGGTCACTGCATCTTGAGTGAAAGCTGTCATGAGGCTTTCTTTTCTGACCAGGGATCGGTTAGATTATTATCACCTCCAGGCAACGCCAAGCCTCCCCCAAATTCTTCCTGACTCATTGTAGCCCGATCAAACGGAAAGCTGTCTAGGTTGCCATCAGGGGAAAAGGGGTGGTTACCTTCTTTTAGGAAGAGTAATGGACACTCCATCTGGGATGCCAAATAGAAATGGAGGCTGGGCCAGGTGTGGTGGCTCATCCCATAATTCCAGAACTTTGGGATGCTGAGGTGAGAGGATTGCCTGAGCTGTGACTTCAAGACCAAGGTGGCATGGCCTGTAGTCCCAGCTACTTGGAAGGCTGAGACAGTGGATTGCCCAGGCCCAGGAGGTCAAGGCTGCAGTGAGCCATGATCATGCCACTGCACTCCAGCCTGGGTGGCAGAGTGAGATCAAGACTTAAAAAGTAAAAAAGGAAATGGCAACCTTGTGGTCCCTAAAAGGATCCATGTAGAGCATACCCTGCACACTATTCTTTTAAGGGTCTTCAGATGTTCAAATGTGCAGGTAGGGACATGCAAAAAGCGATGAACTTGTCGGATTAAGGGGTCCAGAAAAGACTGGGGTCTGGGTGAGCTGGCTGATAAGCAAGAGCTTGTGAGATAAGAAGGCGTAAGTCATTGTTCCAGCGGAAGTGGAAAGGGTTTGGAGAGCAATAACGACTTGAAAAGTGCATGTTCCCGGTTATGATTTTTTTATCTATTTTTTTTGGCTGGGTTTGAATATTAACTTAAGGTCATTCAACAGTTCATAAGACCATGACTGACTGCTCTGGAGGGATCCTGGAGGGACTGGCTTTACCTGAATATGGTGAATCCACAGCTTAACACCGGCTAAGTTGACAGATGAGTGGGTGGTCAGCAGCACCTCAAAAGGGCCAGCCCCTTGTGGTTGTAGCTGGTCTGCAGCCTGGTGGGATTTCCAGGTCTTCAGCAGGAATACTAGTCCCCTGGTTTTAGGCTGGAGAGGCACATCTGTAGGGAGGTGGAGCCTGTTGGAAGCAAACTCAGAGAGACAAGTTGATTTATTTCCTAATTGTTTCGTATGTGACCTGGCTTGTTTCCGAGGAAGAAAAACCCTTGAGTGACAGGGAGCCCGGAGTCAGAGGAATGTTTCCTGTTGCCTAGGGTACGCATCCTACTGAACTCTTCCAGAACATAATGGAAACACATTGACCACCCCTAGATTGTGGAGATCACTGCAGATGTGGCAAAAACTAACCTAGCTTTGGGGACTCTGCTCACGGTAACAGTTTCAGCCCCTTGTCAGCAAGTCCTCAAAAATTTTAAAGGGAGAATAAAAAACTGGTTTCTTATCTACTGTCCTTATCACTATCGTTGCAAAAGTCCAGTTCATGTAGGTAGCAGAGAATGCACAGCAGAATCAGGCAGGCTTAATTTATTTCCTCTCTCTCTTTCTCCTTCGTTCCATTTTTTTCTTTCTTGTCAGGGTCTTACTCTGCTGCCCAGGCTGCAGTGTGGTGGCACAATCACAGCTCACAGCAGCCTCCACCTCCTGGACTCAGGTCATCCTTCTGCCTCAGCCTCTCAAGTACCTGGGACTATAGGTGTAGACCAACACGCTTGGCTATTTAAAAAATTTTTTTGTAGAGATGAGGTTTTTACTTTGTTGCCTAGACTTTCTTTCTTTCGAGTTGGAGTCTCACTCCATCACTCAGACTGGAGTGCAGTGGCATGCTCCTGGTCACGGCAACCTCAACCTTCTGGGCTCCGGCGAGCCTTCTGCCTCAGCCTTCCAAGTAGCCGGAATTACAGGTGTGCACTACCATGCCCGGCTGATTTTTTTTTATTTATTGTAGAGATGAGGTATCGCTGCCCAGGTGGGTCTCCAACCCGCGGGCTCAGGCAATCCATTCACCTCAGCCTCCCAAAGGCGTGGGATTACAGGCTGAGCCACGGAGCCTGGCTCCTCTTTCTTTTTTAACAGCAGTTGTTGTCCATTAAATGTAAGTCTGAATCTGAGAAAAACATACCCAAAATCTAATCCAATCACCCTCAAAGCACCCCAGAGTCAGAATAGATTTCAAAGGAAGATAGCAACAATATTATCTTTAACATTAGACAAAAACCCGAGGGGAAGCCTTTTTTTTTTTTATCATTACAAAAGTTTATTTAGCAAAAAGATTAATACAAAAATGTACATGACCTGATTTTTACATCAAAGTAAAACAGGCCCTTGGGAGAAAGGACATGGACTTCTCTGCTGAAAAGTCATTTATACTCTTTCCAAGGCTTCTAACATGAGGATACTATTTCTTTGTATTACCACCATGCCAATATTGTTCTCTTGTCCACTAGTGGCCATCTCCACACATTCACCTATCACAAGATTCACAAAGGGCTCCAATCCCCGTAACATTCCTTGGACATGTCTGCTACCATTTAATTTCAATGATAACTTCTTGTCCAGAAATTTTTTCAACTCGGGAGGATGAACTTTGCTCATGGAGTTGGCTCCGCAGGCTCAGCGATCGGGCAAGCTTTTTACAACAACAATCAAAAAGAGCTTATTAAAGTTGAAACTTAAATATCTGCAGTAATGAAATAGCTTATAAATAGTTCAAAAGTAATGGAACAGAAGTTGAATCATCTAAAATTATTAAATCTGCTCGTGGCTTTTACTTGGCACTGAAATGTGTCTTGGCCTGGCCTATAGGCATGGATATGTTATTCTGGAAACATGACTTTAAAAGAATGACAGGTCTGTCCTGCATCCCTAATACTGCCAGTAACCTCACCTCTAGTCTGTACTTTGACCCAGGGTCAACAAAGGGCAGCACTTTGCTACCAGGCAAATGACCACCTTCCTTGTAGGGTGACAGAGTTAATCTGAACTAAGAGACAACTTGTAGTATAAACAAAAGATTTAATGAAACAGAAAGCTTACTAATCTCAAGAGGGTCTTAGAAGCAGGACTTGCCTTGACTAATCGAGTACTGACAAGAGAAGAAATTCCAATTCCAACAAAAGGATGACACACTATTATGAAAGCATTCCCTTCAGTAAGCACAAAATAAACTTTATCAAAAAGTATTTCGAAAATTCCTAATTTTTTTCTGTATGTTTTGGTAACATAAGGAGTCAGAGTATTAAATAAACATGACTCTCATTTGGCACCTGGATAAAAAGAATGTCATTACTCTTACAGAAAACAACGTACATACATAGTGTGAAACAGCCAAGTTAGATTTTGAGACCTAAAACAGACGCCATTTTGGGATGTGTGGACACGAAATGCTGCTGTTGTGAGAGGCAGCGACCCATCACCTCACAAAAGCACTCACGAAGACTCCAGATAAATCTATGGGTAACAAGCACTGCGTGACATGTGTTCTGCTTTGAAAACATCCTTTCAAGGTGGTTTGTGGTGAAAATGGGTCCAAAGGCTATGGATTTGCACACTTTGAGACATAGGAAGCAGTGAGAGAGCCTTTGAAAAAATGAACGGGAGCACAAATGATCGTAAAGTCCTTTTTGGAAGTCTTTGCTTTTGTTTTTATTTTCACAGGCACCTGTACTCCAAGTGTTGTTGGAAGATTTAGGTCTCCTAGAGAATGAGAAGCTGGGCTGGGCGCAGTGGCTGAAGCCTGTCATCCCAGTACTTTGGGAGGCTGAGGCGAGGGAATTGCCTGAGTCCAGGCATTCGAGACCAGCCTGGGCATCTTGGTGAGACCTCGTCTCTACAGTAAATTGAAAAATTAGCCAGGCATGGTAGTGTGCACCTATAGTTTTGGCTACTTGGAAGGCTGAGGCAGAAGGATCACTGGAGCTCAACAAACAGGTCAACGCTGGGGTGGCCATGAGCATGCCACTGCACTCCACCCTGGGCGATGGAGTGAGACTCCAATTCAAAAGAAAAAGAAAAAAGAATGAGAAGCTGAACTCGGAGCGAGGGCAAAAGGGTTTGCTCATGTTCACATCAAGAATTTTGGAGAAGACATGGAGGACGATCCCTTAAGGATCTCTTCGGCAAGTGTGGCCTGCCTTCTCTGTGAAAGGTCTGACTGAAGAACGTGGAAAATCCACAGGATTTGGATTCATAAGCTTTGAAAGACATGAAGGTGCACAGAAAGCTGTGGAGGAGACTCATGGAACGGAGCTCTATGGAAAACAAATGTACGCTGGTTGGGCGCAGAAAAAGTGGGATGGAGGATGGAACTTAGGAGTGAGTTTGAACAGAAGCAGACTGGACCACCAGACGCCGGGGTCTGCCTTTGTGTGAAGAATCTTGACGATGGTACTGACGATGAGCCTCTCCACAAAGAGTTTTCTCCATTTGGCGCAATCATCAACACAGAGGTGACAACGGAGGGTAGTCCCAGCAAAGGGTCTGGTTTTGTACATGACTCCTTGCTAGAAGCAGCCACGGATAAGAATGGTAGAATTGTGGCCACCAAGCCACAATTCTATCTGTAGCTTGAGCTCAGCACAAAGAAGAGCACTAGGCTTATCTCATGAGCCACTATCTGCCCAGGATGGCAAGTGTATGAGCTGCGTCTAGCCTGTCATCAACCCCTACCAGCCAGCACCTCCTCAGCTTACTTCATGGCAACTGTCCCACCAGACTCACAGCCATGCACACCTCCTAATCAGATTCCTCAACTAAGTCCAAGTTCTCACTGGACAGCTCAGGGTGCCAGACCTCATCCATTTCAAAATATGCCCGGTGCTATCTGCCCAGCTACTCCTAGACCACCATTCAGTACTATGAGGCCAACTTCTTCACAGGTCCCAGGAGTCACATCAACACAGCATGTTGCTAACACATCAACAAAGACAGTGTGCCCATGTCCTGCAGCTGCTGTCCACCTCATTCCACAGTACAAATATGCTGCTGGAATTCGCAGTCACAGCCGTAAGTTACAAGGCAGCAGCCCACACTCATGCACACGGTCAGGAGCCTCTGGCTGCTTCCGAGTTGACGTCTGCCCCTCCTCAAGAGCAAATGCAAATGCAAATGCTGGGTGAATGGCTGCTTCCTCTTATTCACACTGTGCAGGCTACTCTTGCTGGTAACATCACTGGCGTGAGTTGGAGAGTGAGAGCTCAGAGTTCTTCACGTGCGCCAGAGGCTCCCAGGTCTAAAGTCGTTGAAGCTGCAACTGTCCCACACACCCACCAAGCTAAAGAGCTGCCCAGAAGGAGTTGGCTATGACCCTGGTGTTCCACATGATTGACGCTGATCAGGAACCATGAAAAGAAACCCATACTTCATCCAAGAAAAAAACCTAAACTTAGATATTATGTAAAAAAACCTGCAAAACATAAAACAAATTTTTATAAGGACAGAAAGACAAATGCCAGGTCTAGCAAACAATGCTAGTCCTAGGCCACTTTTTGACTTAAAAACAACAAAAAGGTACAAAAAATAGACCATGGGAAGAATTTTCAGTGAAGGATGATAATTTAAAGCATTCATTTTTTTTTTTTTTTTTACAGATATTGTAATTCTTTACTGTGGACTAGCTCAGAATGTCAGTTGTTTTAAGTAATAGGATGTTAGCAGAGTAAGAAAATGTAATTTGGATTATAAACATCTTGCTTTAATAAAATAGTAAAGGCATATTTGTGCTTTTTGAAGTATAAAGTAATTTTACCAAATAATGGACGGAAACTGGGGTTAGAGGGAAGTGTTTAAAGACAGGGTAGAAGGTTACAGGGTAGAAGGTTTAATGCTGGAGAGGCTAAGGTGCTATCGGAATTTGGGGAGAAATGTAGTCTGAGGAATGTGGAGAGTATATAGTGTGGTGCTCAAGGTTTGGTTGCCTGCTAACAATTTGTCCTTCCTATGGAAACTCCTAAGTTTAATTTCTCCGGAAAGTCATTTGCCTGCATAAAAAAAGCTACCGATCCCCTCTGGGTCTTTTTTCTTTAGGGTTACAGCCTAGATCTAGTATTACTAGAAGTCGAGGACTGTTGACTAAGGTGGGCACTGGAGCTAGTGGTGGCTGGTAGGTCCCACTTTTGGATGAAGTCCAGGAAAGTGCACGTTGTTGCTAAACAGCCTCTCCCCCCATTGAACCCAACAACTCATTCCCCCTGTAGTAGAGTCACATTTTAAAAAAAGTAACCCTACCACACACCTACCTGGTGAGAGAGCGCTCAAGGCAAGAAACCTGAAATAACCGGTTTTTCGTAGAGGTCGGCACTTCTCCACTTTGGTCTTCCGGAGAGCTGGGGTGCTGACTTTTGCTGCACTGGAACTTGCAGCTTGAAAGCACTTCAGAAGAGAATGTTCACCACAACGCGCCGCCGGCAGCCCCAGCTCTGGGGGGTTTCCCCGACTGC
>NW_007051233.1:21017-37860 GCF_000164805.1 Carlito syrichta | reverse complement strand
GTCTAGGTAGGGGACCATCAATCTTGGTTATTCTTTCAAAGAACCAGCTTTTGTTTCATGATTTTAGTATTTTTCATTTTGTCTCTATGTCCCAGATTTTGGGCTTTTATTTTGGTGATATGGATTATCTGCTGAAGTTAGGGTTTTGATGATCTTGCTTTTCCTAGCTTCCGTATGTGACTTGGTAGCCTGTTAAGTTGTGATCTTTCTATTTTCTTCATGAGAGTATACAGAAATATGAATTCCTGTTTTACTAGTCCGATCATGGTATCCCCGAGTCTGGAGTACCGCGCCTCTTCTCCGGGGCGGCCAGCCCCGGCCCTTCGCCGCGGCCGGCTTGACCCGTCCCGGAGGCGGAGGGCCGGCCGGTGCTGCTTTAGGGGCTGCGGCCAGCCACGTGCGCGGGAACGAGAGCCGGCCTCCTCGGCTGGCCGACGTCGGTCCGGCGGTAAGTTGCCCCGGGTAGCACAAGTACAGGATTTACGAGTGTTTAATTCACGGGTTTTCTCCACAATGTCCTTGTGAACGACAGCGCGATTAAAAGATGCACGGCCGGACTCGGTGGCTTGGCCTGTAGCCCCAGCACTCGGGGAGGCCGAGGCGGGTGGGTTGCCCGAGTCGAGGGGTTCAAGACCAGCCCCGGCAACAAAGAGAAACTTAGCCGGCTGTGGCAGCACAGCCTAGTTCCAGCTCCTGAGAAGGCTGAGGCGGGGGATCCCCGCAGCCCAGCAGGTCGGCGCCAGGGTGGCCGTGAGCCTGGGAGACGGAGTGAAACTCCGACTCCAAAGAGAAAAAAACGATGCTTATCCATTTTACGCTGATATTTTAGAGACAGTCTTGCTCTGTACTGAGGCTGAAGGGCAGTGGTGCGATCATTCTGACTCCTGGGCTCAAGAGATCCTCCTACCTCAGCCTCCCAAGTACCAGGAATTCCAGGTGTTTGCCACTTCCCTCATCTAACTTTTAACATTTTGGTAGAGATGGGGTCTTGCTATGATGCCCAAGCTGGTCTCAAGCTCCTGGCCTCAAGCGATCCTCCTGCCTTGGCCTCCCAAAGTTCTGGGATTCCAGGCATGAATCACTGTGTCTGGCCTGCTCACACATTTTATTTTTTTTTGAGTTGGAGTCTCACTCCGTCGGGCAGTGGCACGCTCCCGGCCACCGCAGCCTCGAGCCGCTGGGCTCCGGCGATCCTTCTGCCTCAGCCTTCCAAGTAGCTGGATCTACGGGCGTGCGGCTGATTTTTGATTTATTGCAGAGATGAGGTCTCGCCAAGTTGCCCAGGCGGGTCTTGAACCCGCAGGCTCAGGCCATCTGCTCACCTCGGCCTCCCAAAGGCGCGGGATGACAGGCTGAGCCACCGAGCCCGGCTTGCTTACACATTTTAAAGGGGAGATAATAAACCATTAGGACTTAGAGGAAGGTATCCTGATGAACGTCAATTTAGGGTAGTCTAAAATACAAACATAAACTAAGCTCTAAAGTGAAATTTTAGTTTTGGATGTAATTGCCAAAGAAAACTTGAGATTTGAGGTAATGTCAAGAAAAAATTTAATCATGTTTAAAAATTAATTAGGACAATTTTGGGAACCAGTTTTAATAGATTGTGTGTGTGTGTGTGTGTGTGTGTGTGTGTGTCCAAAAAAGCTTTAAATGTTAAAACATTGTCCAGTCTGATGAATTTCTACACCTAAACTGGCCTAAAGATGCCTGCATCTCTCCTAAGTTTCTGAACCTTGTTTCCATCTATTTACGACATAGCTATATTGCAGAGTAGCAAGATACTGACATTAGTTGGAGATTGTGGTCCGTGGGCTATGGAAGGGGAAGCAGTTTTCCGGACCGTTGTCATCATATATCATTCAATCTGTCATCCACCCATCTGATTAACTGTCACCATATAATTATCATCTGCATGAGTAAAGTGGTAAGTCCTTTCGTGGAAATGGGAAAGCATGTCTTTGTTTTTTTTTTGAGTCAAGAGTCTCACTCTGTCGCTCAGGCTGGACTGCAGGGGTGTGCTTACGGCCACTGCAGCCTCAACCTTCTGGGCTCAGGCAATCCTTCCGCCTCAGCCTTCCAGGGAGCTGGAACTACAGACGCACGCCACCACCCCCGGCTAGTTTTTGTGATTTATTGTAGAGACGAGATCTCACCAAGTTGCCCAGGCTGATCATGAACCTCCGGGCTCAGGCAATCCTCTTGCCTTGGCCTCCCAAAGTGCTGGGATGAGAGGCTGAGCCAACCGTGCCCGGCTGGGAAAGCACTTGTAAACCCTGTTGGGTAGGGCATAAAATTGAATTCTGTTACAACAACAAAAAAATGTAGATGATTATGTTTTTAAATTATGTTGTGGTTTACAAATAGTATAAAGTTTGGAAGAAATAAACAGTTTACCTTGTTCTCATGTGTAGAACCAGGAATAATCTTAAATATTCTGGTAATGTTTTTTTCTGATTATAGAAGAAATGCTTATTGAAGAAAACTTGGGAAATAGAGAAAAGCATAAAGCCCAGTGCCTTGGGAGGCTGAGGCAGGAGGACTGCTTGAGAGCAGCTTGGGCCACATAGTGAAACCCTATCTCTATGAAAATAAAATAATTAGCTAAGTATGTCAGCACATACCTGTAGTCCCTGTTACTCAGGGGGCTCAGGCAGAAGGATTGTCTTGAGTCCAGGAGTTCAAGCCTGCAGTGATGCCATTGCACTCTAGCCTGAGGGACAGAGCTAGACTCTGTCTTAAAAAAAAAAGCAATAAAAATTATAGTCTTACAACTTTTCTACTAAGAATTTTTTATCTTAAGACTTTTTATATCATAACTGAAAATATCTTTGATCCAATTCAGATAAAATGAATAAAATAGATCTTGAAGCTGGGCTCTGTGGCTCAGCCTGCGCTTTGGGAGGCTGAGGTGAGTGGACTGCCTGAGCCCGCGGGTTCGAGACCCATCTGGGCAACTTGGCGAGACCCACCTGGGCAACTTGGTGAGACCTCAACGCTACAATAAATCGAAAAATTAGCCGGGCATGGTAGCATGTGCCTGTAGTTCCAGCTACTTGGAAGGCTGATGTGGAAGGATTGCCGGAGTCCAGCAGGTCGAGGCCGCGGTGGCTGTGAGCAGGCCTGCACTCCAGTCTGGGTGACGGAGTGAGATCTAACTCAAAAAACAACAACAACAACAAAAACATTAGCCAGGTGTGGTGGCTCATGCCTGTAGTTCCAGCTACTTGGAAGATTGAGGCGGAAGGACTGCCTGAGCCCAGCGGGTCAAGGCTGCGGTCGCCATGAGCGTGCCACTGCACTCCAGCCTGGGCAACGAGTGAGACTCCAACTCAAAGAAAAAAGAAAAAGAAAGAAAAGAAAAAAGAGGCTATTATAGGATCACTCACAGCTCTTTGTCCGGGAGTCCCTAAACCACCATCTGTGTCTAATCAAAGCCCAAGAATACTCTCAAGTATGATGTGGCTAAAAGGTAAAGATAAGTCACTCCTAGCGTTCAGCTGCCATGAGATACAGTCAGCATTATTTCAAGCTCAGATGTCCCATTTCACTGGATTTAATATATTTCATATATACTTATGTAAATATTGGTACAAAAAAACTAGCAAAACTTCAGCCATTGTTTTAGCATATCCATTAATTTAATCAAACCAAACAGGCTATTTTAGATAAAAATCATTCTATAAAATTTTACAGAGAATAAGAAAACTCATTTTAAATTTGACCACTGAAAAAGCAAAGCAGCTGGGCTCAGTGGCTCAGCCTGTAGTCCCACACTTTGGGAGGCTGAGGTGAGTGGATTGCCTGAGTCCAAGGGTTCGAGACCCGCCTGGGCAACTTGGCGAGACCTCATCTCTACAATAAATCAAAAATTAGCCGGGCGTGGTAGCACATGCCTGTAGTTCCAGCTACTTGGAAGGCTGAGGTGGAAGGATCGCCGGAGCCCAGCAAGTCGAGGCTGCTGTGGCCGGGAATGGCCACTGCACTCCAGTCTGGGTGACAGAGTGAGACTCCAACTCAAAAAAAAAAAAAATACTTTGAATACCTTCTTTCTGACTGAAAATGTTTACTCTTGAATAAAAACACCAACTCTGCCCTTCCAAGTAGTTAGAACCACAGGTGCACGCCATTAAAAAACAAAACAACAAAAACACACCAACTTATGATATTTAACATTTATTCAGGCATGTCGAAAATTTGTATGCTGATTAAGGCCTAAGGTTAAATAATTTGCTATTTAAAACATACAACTAAGAGGAAACGCTACTTAAATTTCCCAGTATGAAAGAAAAATACATTGTTTTACCCAAATAAAATTATTTTTAAAATGATCAATTTGGCTTTGTATTTTCCTGCTAGTATTTTTACATTTCAACAGGAATGAAAATGTTTTGATCACTAACCTGTCAACTTCAGCCTGCAGTGCTGAAGTTTGTTTGACTTGTTAAACTTGTGCTGTTACATCGAGTCCTCATGTTGTTCTTTGACAATCTTTTCTCAAGTCATTCTAGACCCTAAAAGTGAAGAAGAAAGGAATTAGATTATCGTCAATACTTTCAAACACAGAAGCAGCACTCGGATTCAAATAGGTGGAAGAAATATTGGTAGCTGTATAACTGCGATACAGATGTCAGGAATATTGATTACTTTTAAAGAACCTGCAGTTGATTAAAGAAGAAAATGCTCACCCGTTGCACAGTTGCTCTTTTCTCTCCAAGACAGCTACCAATTCTTGTAGATTGCAACTTAGGGCATGATTTGCTACATCTTTGTGACTGCTGCTGATCTTTCCCCATTTTTTGAGTATTTCCTTGCAGTTTTCCACATTCTTTTTGTGGGTCTGAAAATTCTGCTCCTATGACACCCCACAGAATTAGTTTGGAAGAAATATAATTTACCTTGCAAAGACATTACACTTGTATTTAAAATGCATCACCATCATTAAGAGAACCTCTTGCCACCAGATCCCTAGTGCCTGGCATATTGCCTACACAGAGCAGGCACTCTTACTTGCTGCAAGATCGAAGGGTATGGTAATATACGCTCTTGGAGAAATGCTGTATTTTCTTAAAAATGAGAATTTTTCTTAATCTTAAAAATGAGGACTTTAAAAGCTTGCGATTACTTTGTTTCCATCTTATGTATGCTGTAATCAAAACTGAGGATGTGTTTCTCAGTTACTATAAAAATCTTTTCAAAGCCAAGGACAGACTATCAGCACTTTTGTTACAAAAATCACAACCTGATGTGAAGTAGAAAATCCACTTACACTCAGATATGTCTCCAAGGGTTAATTCTAATATTAAGGGAAATGCTTTAGTCTATTCCACTGGCTATGGTCGCAAAGACACCATTTAGGGACCTCTGATTACCTCCTGAGTACCAGTAAGTGGCTGTGATTTGTTAGGTTCTGTTTGAATTCAATATTTGAGACACTTATTTTGCTCAAATGATAACAATGACCAGCCTTAAACAGCAATGATTTGCTTCATTATTCCGATCTGAATAGTACTCAGAGTCTCATAGCTTGATTCATTTAGGTACTTTGAGACAAAAAACAAATAGGGTATTTTTCTCTCTTTCAGTAGATATCAGCAAGATAGTTTTAGTCTTGAAGATTACTGTTTTTCTTAACAGATATCTGTCTATGCAAGTTAAGATTTTTGTGCCATAATATTTACTTGTATTTAGTCACCAATACCTTTATGTACAGTAGTTATTTACATTCAATACACTAATGTTGTAAATGCCTAGAGTTTCTCATTTTTTCATTCATTTTCAACTCACCAGACATTAAGTGTTCCACTTGCGTCCCATATTAACAGTGTCTCAGTTAAAGACACTAAGGGAGATACAGCGATAACAAGCCTCAAGGAAAAAGGAACATATAAATTTAATTGGTTTTTGGGAGATACGTGAATTGTCATGCAAAGTCCAAGGTTTCTGATGGGACGAGATTGCTCTAGGCTTGGAAAATCAAGAAAGGTTTTATGAAGGTGACATTTAAACTAGACCTTGAAAAGGACAGATTTGGGATGGATGAATGAACTCAGCCTTTGGAAAAAGGGAGTTCACATATCATGATATACCACATTAAGAGAAGTTAAAAACCTGCATAATCATGTAAATTGACGCAGGGAAAAAAACCCACTGGGCAAATTCCACCACCCTTTGATGATTAAAAAACAAACAAACTAGAAATAAAAGGGAACTTCCTCAACATGATAGTGGGAATTTATTGAAAACCCATGGATGACATCATACCTGATGATAAAAGACTGAAAACTTACCCCCTAAGATCGGGAGCAAGACAAGGATGTCCCACTTTTGCCATTTTCATTCGAGCAATAGCAATTAGGCAATAAAAAGAAAAGACCTCCAAATTGGAAAAGAAACAATTTCTACTCACAAATGACATGTATAGAAAATTCTAAACAATTTACAAAAAGTCTGGCCAGACGCCAGTGGCTCATGCCTGTAATCCCAGCACTTTGAGAGGCGGAGGCGAGAGGACTGCCTGAGCCCAGGGGTTTGAGACCAGTCTGGGCAACTTGGTGAGATCTCGTTCCTCCAATAAATCAAAAATTAGCTGAGTGTGGTGGTGCACGCCTGTGGCTCTGGCTCCTTGGAAGGCTGAGGCAGAAGGATGGCCTGAGCCTAGCAGATTGAGGCTGTGGTGGCTTTGAGCATGCCACTGCACTCCAGGCTGGGCGACAGAGTGAGGCTCCGACTCAAAAATAGTAATAATTTACAAAAAGTCTCTTAGGGATAATAAATCGCTAAAGCAGCAAGGGCATAAGATCAACACACAAATGTCAGTTATATCATTATACATCAGCACCAGAAAATTTGGAAAGGAATTAATAAAACAATTCAATTTATAATACCATCAGAAAGAAAAAAATGCCTGCAATTAAGTTTAACCTAGAAAGTGCTCATACTCAGAGACCTGTAAAATGTTACTGAAAGAATTAAATTAAAAATAATTACATTAAGAGTAAAGACCTAAATAAGAGGAAAGTCATCTCAAGTTCTTGGATCAGAAGACCTAATAATGTTAAAATGACAGTTCTCCCTGAAGGAATCTAAAGATTGAATGCAACCACTATCAAAGTTTTAATTTTTTAATTGAAAACCCGATTCTCAAATTTATGAAACTGCAAGGGACCATGTATAGCCAAAACGATATTGGGAAAAAAAAATTTGGCTATACATGGCTCACACTTCACTATTTCAAAGAAAAGAATGGGTAAATCTTTGTGACCTCAGATTTGGGAAGGATTCTTAGATTTAACACCAAAAACATAAGCAGCAAAAGAAAAAATAGATAAATTGGACTTAAGAGAACTTTTATGCATAAAAGAACAGTATCAAGAGTATGAAAAGACAGCCCACAGAGTGAAGATATTTGCAAATTGTATAATCCAGAGTGTCTAAATAATTTTATAATTCATCAGTAAAACAATAACAATTTAAAAATGGAAGAAAGACTTGAACAGACATTTCTGCAAAGAAGATAAAATGAGTGGCCAACCAGCTTATGAAACATGTTCAATGTCATTAGTTATTAGAGAGCCTGGGCAACTTGTATGTCAAAACAACAGGCCCACTGAGGTGGCTGTGATAAGAAAAGCAAGCAAATCAGCAAAACCAACAAAACAACAAGTTTTGACGATCTTTGTGGGAATGTGAAATGGTGCAGCTACTGTGGAAGACAGGTTGGCAGTGCCTCAAGAAGTTAAGCGTACTATTATCCTATGACCCAGCAATTTCACTTCTAGGGAGGTATGTAGCTCAAAGAATTGGAGACTGGCTTTCTTTTTTTGAGCCGGAGTCTCACGCCATCACTCAGGCTGGAGTGCAGTGGTTCGCTCACGGCCACCTCAGCGTCGGCCCGCTGGGCTCGTGATCCTTCACTTCGGCCTTGCAGGCAGCCAGAACTACAGGTGCATGCCGCCACCTGGCCAAACTTTTTGTTTACTGTCGAGATGAGATCTTGCCAGGCTGCCCAGGCCGGTCTCGAACCTGTGGGCTCAGGCAGTCCTCTCACCTCAGCCTCCCAAAGGGCTGGACAGGCTTGAGCCAAAGCTCCCGGCTGGAAACACAGATTTTGAAACAAAAACTTGTGTACGAACACCTGTTACACCACAATAGCCAAAAGCTGAAGCCAGCCTAGACGTGCGCCAGCCGCTGAATGGATAAACAAAATGTGGCATTTCCATACAACGGAACACCGTTTGGTCCCGAAAGGAATAAAACCCCGATCTTGCCACGATGCAGTCAAACCTTGAAAACTTTATGCTAAGTGAAGGAAGCCAGACAAAAGGGTGCCTATTGGTTCAATTTATGCACAGCCCTAGTAACAGGCAAATCCACACGGACAGAATGGAGGTTAGTGGTTGCCGTGGGCTGGGGAAAGGCGTAAATGAGGAATGGCTGTCTGATGAGTATAGGGTTTCTTTAAGAATAAGACATGTTCTGGAACTGGATAGTGGCAGCGACTGCACCATATCGTGATGTACTAATTGCCGCTGAACTGTACGCTTTGAAATGGTACATCTTATGATATGTGTATTGTACCACGATAAAAATGTATCTGATAAAAGTTGACACAGCTAGATCAGAGATGACAGGTGTTAGGACTATGAGACAGGAAAGTTAATAATATTAGCCCGATCAATTTCCTTATAAAGAGCACAGCGCGGAACACTGAAGAAAAAGTACGTTACAGTAAAGAAACCTGACAAACACTATCTCAATTCAGACGGTCAGGATTCATATCAACAATGGTAAGTCGCGTTGAAAGCATGTACTCTAGAAATGATGTGCTGAGAATGGCATTTTACCTCTGTGTATTCCTCCCCACACTCCCGGATAACCCTAATGAAAACATCAGAGAAACCACAACTGAGATGGATTCTGCAAAATACCTGACCATTATTCTTTAAAACTGTCAAGGTCATCAAAAACAAGGAAACACTGAGAAACTGTCACAATCTAGAGAGACATGACAACCAAATCAGATGTTATATCCTGATGAGATCCTGAAACAGGAAAGGGACTTTTTAGCTAATAATTTTAGTTAATAATATTGTCCATTTGGTCCAGTAGTTGTGACAAGCATGCCATAATGATGGAAAGTTCTGCAAATAGAGGAAACTGGGTAAGGGGCATATGATAATTCTCTGTACTATCTTCACAACTTTCCTAAAACAAAAAGTTTAAAATAGTCATTTAAATAATTATATTTAATTCATGGAAAGGGTGGATGATGTGTGAACAATTGTGGAATGTCAGCAGAGGGATGGAAACTATGAGTTAAGTAGAAACACTAAAAATATTTTTTGAACCGGTGACGTAGTAACAGGTATTTTGCCCTTCCTGGGTCATTTGTAAAGTTCTTCAGGTGGTCCTAAGGTGCAGCCACAGTTAGGAGCCACTGATTTAATGGAACTAAAATTACTTATGGAAATGGGAAAATAACTTACAATGTTTGATACAGCAAGGTGATATGTTATCTTTTCCTCTTTAAAAGTACAATTACCCTAATCACAGAAATCAAGTCTTCAATTATGTTGTTGATGAGAATTGTATCAGAATACTCCAGTACTAACTGAAAATTCTCCACTTCTACTTGTTCTTATTTAAGAAGAATTTGGATTGTCCGAGCCAATTGGACTC
This sequence comes from Carlito syrichta, assembly GCF_000164805.1. Lineage (NCBI taxonomy): Eukaryota > Metazoa > Chordata > Mammalia > Primates > Tarsiidae > Carlito > Carlito syrichta. Next base: position 28,179 of record NW_007051233.1, on the reverse strand, counting down.
TCACTTGATTTTCTTCCTGTAATCTAAGTTGAGAAAGACTTCAAAGCAAGTAGTTGTAATACATTTGTATTTCAAATTTCTCCTATTATCTGAAAATATAAAATTCAAATCAGTGTAAGAAAAACATGCTGGAGATAAGTGTGGAGAATTCTTTTCCAAAGATGAGCTCCCTAGAGTTCTCTTTGAAATTTTTTTCTATTGACATGGGATTACACTTGGGTAATTCAAAGAATGGTATGGACAGCAATACATTTATTAAGTTTTACTTCAGGATGAAAGTAAAAATGAAGAAAATAAAGATGATACTGAATGACAAGTCTATTAAAGTTCTGATCTCATTTATTGATTTGATACTATATTAACAATATTTAATCTGTATGCTACTTATAAAATCTATTTCTGGGTAATGCATGTTCCTTCCTAGTGCCTAGATCTAAAAATAATGTATAAAAATGAATTTTAGAATATGAGAGAACATTGCTGCAAATAAGGCCAAAAAGTGAAGGACTTAAAAAAAATTCCAATCATTCAGTAAAATATTTTTCCTAATTATGTTATCCAATATTTTTCCTCTCCTTCTCAGTATCATGTCATTCACCAGCCTAACAAATCTGTCTTGTTTCTGTATCATTAACAAACATGTTTTAAAGGGATGGGTCCTGGGGCACGTTGGAAACCTCTCTCCTAGAGACATCAGTCAGATAATCAGCAGCCTTTTGATGCAGTTGTTTAGCCTACCCTAATCCACCTAACTGCCCTGAATCAGGTATGTTTTATCCTCCGACTCAGAGAGAAAATGTTGCTAGAGTAACACATTCAAGAAATAAAGCGTATTTTCAGGCTGAGAAAGTGAGAACGGCCTGCTTAGAACACCCTTAGGACTTTTATTTAGAATAAAAGCCACACGAGCCAACAATCTGATGCGACTGCGGAAACAGAACGCAAAGGCCGAACTAGTGGATGGAGGTTTCAGTTTATGCTTTTCTCCAAACAGGGCAGAAAATAACTGCAATTCTTTTGAGCGTACCATGTGCAAACAATTCCAGTGCTCAAAGGGTAGAAGGATCAGCGAGCACAGGGAGGAGTCCAAAGCTGACTAAGCAAGGGCCTACTAAGTCCGAAGGGCCCAAGTTGGCCTGAGGTGGCCGAAAGACTTCCAAGAATGCTCAGTCATATGGTAGAAGTTGGCTGGCATGAGTGTCCTGGAGGAAGGACCGACATCAGGCCTGGCCTAGGTCGTGCTCCCAAGCCCCAGATTCAACGCTTCTCTGACTCATCGCACTTACCTGCGCTACGCATGTGTGTTCACTTGATACTGGAAGACTTTTTGTCAAAGTCACATTATTCTGAAAAGGATTCCTTTTCTCTTTTAACTTCTCTCATTATAACTTCCTTAGATGGTCATTTTCTTCCATCATATTCAGAACCTGAATGATAAAATAAAAAAGAAGGATGACAAGGAAAGAATTAAACTTTAACAAGGTGGTTTACTTTGTCTCCTTAGGCAGCAATCTGATAAAAATTAATGTTCTGTTTATCTAAATGTACTACCAAGTAAAGAATTAGATTATGGCTTATTGTGGTTATTGAAGTTTTAATGTTCAGGTCTTACAAACTCATTCATCTAATCAGAAACAAAAACAACATCATCACTTCATTGCATGATATTAAAGAACTGTTGATAACCTGAGTATACTGATAGTATTGTGGGTGTGTGTTTTAAAAGTCCTTATCATCTAGAGATATATACTGAAATAATTAAAGATGAAATATATGATGTTTGGAATCTACTTAAAAATAATCAGGGGAGGAGTAATGGGTTAATGGGCAATGGGTGAAACAATACTGGCTGTTGCATTTATTACATTTTCTCCACTTTTGTATAAATTTGAATTTTTGTACAATAAAAACTGAAAGATAACTTCAAAAACTTCAGGGAAGGGATACACATTGTGGCATATATGACAAAATCTGATTATCTTTATTATATAAAAAAGTTCTTACAAATCAACAAAATAAGACATACAACATTACAGAAAAAAATGGGGACTTCAGTTTCAAAATGATAGACTGAGAATGAGCTTAACGATCTTCCTTTCTCACCCCCAAAACATAAAGATAAAAGAGATATTTAATAAGTAGATAACTATATTATTGCAATGCAGAAGGAAAAAATATCTTCCAGGAGGATGAAAACCGAAACAACTGAAAGATGAAAAGCAGCGCTGATGGATGCATCATAGTCCCAAATGCTCCCAGGGTGGTTCTCAACAAGAGGTAGAGGTTACACCAGATACAGGAACAAGAGATTACCTAAAAGGAACTGGCAGGCTGATGACTGAGAATCCGTGTCACCCTGTAAAGCTCCCTGGGGCCCCGCAGTAGCCATGAGGGTATTTGTCTCCAGGTAGAAGCAACTGGAATGAATATTTTGGTAGGGGAATCCAGGCAGTTCCCAAGGAATCCATTCGTGCTGGAAGGACTGGAGAACATCCCTGCCCCCGCCCAAAAAAGTAGGCTGCCAAGACATTTCCTAACGTCACCCACCCCTTTTCCTTTTGGCTAAAAACAGGCTAGAATACCTAGTAAAGTCAGATCTCGTACACGTCCTCCCAAGCAGACTGAGCTGGTGTCATGGAATTGTAACAGGGAGTTTCAGTTATAAAGATGAACATGTAATAAGGATAATAATAATAATATAATAATAAATTACTAAATATTTGGGGAACAATAAGACCATTAAAGGGAGATAACAAATTGAACAAACAAAAGACTTGTTGCCCAAAGAAAAAGTTAATTAAGCCGGGCTTGGTGGCTCAGCCTGTAATCCCGCACCTTTGGGAGGCTGAGGTGAGTGGATTGCCTGAGCCTGCAGGTTCAAGACCCGCCTGGGCAGTGAGACCTCATCTCTACAATAAATCAAGAAATCAGCTGGGCATGGTAGCGCACGCCTGTAATTCTGGCTACTCGGAAGGCTGAGGTGGAAGGATTGCCGGAGCCCAGCAGGTCGAGGCTGCGGTGGCTGGGAGCGGCCACTGCACTCCAGTCTGGGCAACAGAGTGAGACTCCAACTCAAAAAAAAAAAAGAAAAAGTTAATTAAGCAAAAAGAGGAGAATTTTATAGTAACCAGGGATGAGAAATATTATATTTTATGAAGAGAATCATAAGACAAGAAATTAAGTATAAAGGTTGATAAAAGACATGTTATCAAGAGATATAATAGTCTACTGGATAATCCTAGATAGTCAAGTGACAACATCGTAGAAATAAAAATAATTTGACAAGGTGGTCAGGCATAAAATCAATAAAATTCACATATATCATTAATAACCAATGTGATAGAAAAATATTTTATTCGCAAAACAGTACAAACTATAAAATACCTGAGATAAGCATAATAAAAAATTTACAGAGTCATTTTTGGAGAAACTATAATATTTCACTGAATAATTTTTTAATTTTTTAATTTTTAAAAGATGTAAAATATATATGCATTATATATTTAGTGAAAATTTAAGCCTTAGAGTGTGTATATTTTAAGGATTTATGTCTTAAAAGTTTTAAATATTCAAAAGCCCAATGCAGAGGCTCGTGCCTGTATTCCCAGCACTTTGGGAGGCCGAGGAGGGAGGACTGCTTGAGGCTAGGAGTTTGAGACCAGTCTGGGCAACACAGCGAGACCCCACCTCTAAAAAGAACACAAAAGCGTCTGGGTGTGCGGGTGTGTGCCTGGAGTCCCGACTGCTTAGGAGGCTGATGTGGGAAGACCGCGTGCGCCTAGGAGTTCAAGGCTACAGGGAGCTGTGGTTGCACCACAGTGCTACGAAGCAAGACTCTGCCTCAGAGGAGCACATCGGTCCGTGAGTGGGCCATGGGAACATAATGTGTGAACACGCAGCTGCTCTTTGACTTATAATGGGGTTGCATTCCTACAAAGCCTCTGAGTCGAAAATGCTGTAAGTTAAAAATGCACATTTGTAGGAGTGATGGGTGGTGAAAACATAAGACACATCTAAAAATGCTAGCAGCACAGTCCACTGCAGATTATTAACTATTTACCTCCGTGATCGCACTGCTGATGAGCTGTGGCTTGTTGCTGTCCAACACTGTGAGAGTGTGGTGCCACAAAGCAGCCTAGGAAACAACATTCAAAATCCAAAGTACAGTTTCTACCAAATGCACGTCGTTTCTGCACCATCATAAAGTCCAGAAATCGTGCATCAGACCACTGTAAGGTGGGTAATGTCTGTATATATCTTTATTCAATTAAAAAAGATTCAATGACGTTTTATCATATATATGTATATTATCCATATTACAGTTGAGAGCTGGTGGATACATTGTTCTCCAAATCAAACTATAAGCAATATATTCCCAATCAAAATCAAATCAGAGTTGTTCATGGAGCTTGATAAGTTGACTTTAAAATTCCAATGGAAAAGTAAGTGTACGTGAAAAGGTCAATCTTTTTTTTGAAAAAGAAGAGCAAAGAGAGAATTGTTCCCAAGGTTTCAGAACCATTATAAAGCTACAGTAATTAAAATAACTTGGTTTTGACTCAAGAAAAAAATCAATGCTTAATCATAGAATGAAGAATCAAAAAGCAATCCTGTATACACGGGAACCCAGGAACTGGTAGAAGAGGCACTGCAAATCAGTGCATATAAAATAGTGTATTCAATAAAAAGCACTGGGGAAATGGGATATTTACTTGAAATAATAAAATTAGAGTTATACCTTATAACATTCATAAAAATAAATTACAGTTGAAATCAAGGCATATTGGAAGAAAATGTGTGAGTTTTGGATGATCTTTTGAAATCAGATGCAAAAAGCAAAAGCCATAAGGAAAATGATTGATTTGAATCAAACCATAATTGAAAAATTCTGCATTATAATAAATGATGCAAAATTCTGCACGTTATGCAGGTTGAGACAAGACAAAATATCTGTAGTATGTTGAGCCATGTAGTTTTGCAGAAGATATGTGTAGGTCGAACCACACAAGACAGCAACTTCCTGCAGCAAGGGCCTCACCTGTCCCGTGCTCACGTCCGTGCGTTTCTCCTTCCAGCTGACTGGGATGACACCAAGCAAGGCTACCTTGGAAGCCACGAGCCGGAGGCAGCAGGGCCTCTAACAGCCTGGGTCTCTGAACGACCGCGTGGAACAGAGTAGCTGCTGATCTGAACACCACCCAGGACTGTTATATGGGAATGAAATAACTTCTCATCACTGAGCCATTATGTTTCTTTAGTTTACTTGTTACCACAGCCCAGTCAACCCTAATGATGAGAAATACATTTTTTTTTTTTGTCAGAGCCTCAATCTGTCACCAAGGCTGGAGGGCAGTGGCACACTCACGGCCACCACAGCCTCGACCTACTGGGCTCGGACAATCCTTCTGCCTCAGCTTTCCAAGTAGCTGGAACTACAGGCACGTGCTACCATACCTGGCTTAATTTTTGATTTAGTATAGAGACAAGATCTCGCCAAGTCGCCCAGGCTGGTCTTGAACCCCTGGATTCAGGCAATCCTCTCATTTTCACCTTCCAAAAATAGTGAACTACAACCAACAAGAAAATGAACAACCACCCAATAAGCAGGAAAATAGGTTAAGAATATGAACAGGAAATTCACAGGAGAGGAAATACAAATAGTCTTTAAGGTTATGAAAAGGTGCTCACTCTCGTTAGTAATCAGGAAAATAAAGGGGAGGAAATTACCAAGGAAACGATTTAACATTTTCTAGAACAAAGATTTCCTATTAAAATGCTCACCAAGGTCTGACATATGAAAGGGAAAAACCGGGTTCTGGTAGGAAAGAGGGAACACGTTCAAATGGGATACAGGAGAGAGACTTTTTAAGCAGGTTTGGCAGGACAAGGAGAACCAGCACAATCAAGCACGGGGCTACCAGCCCTGGGAAGCTGTCCCGGCTCCTCACTCTGCAGGGTAAAGGCTGGGAGAGGTTACAGCACCAGAGAACAGCAGTTGTGGTCAGAGACCAGTCCCTGCCAACTCATGACCCCCGGGAGGAAGCCAGGGAAGCGGGACCCTGGCCTCAGTCTTCTGCCCTCTGCTCCGTGCTCTGTGTCCCCACAGGCTGGCCTTTCTCCTGCTGATGCCACTCACTGGCTGGACCCAAGTGGAGCTGGAAGGCAGGAGAACCTGCTGCAGCTGTCTGTGAAGGCTGGCCTGTCCAGGCTGGTCTCGAACCCCTGGACTCAGGCAATCCTCTCACCTCTACCTCTGGCCTGTTGAGGCTCAGAGCATGGTGGAAAAGGCTGGCGTGTGTGTCTGCATCGGCAGACCAAGAATGCCCATCAACCATTCCAAGGTGCAAAACTGTGAGATTTCCAAACACCAGGGACAAGGAGAGAATCCTGTAAGTTTCCAGAGATAAAAATCTGATGACCTACAAAGAACTGGGAACTAGAGAGACACTGGATTCTCTAAGGCAAACAGACATTGGGAGCTAGGCGGCCATGGAGCGAGGCTTCGCCATCCTGAGGGGAATCACTGCACACTCAAACCACCAAATGAATGTGAGAGGAGGATAAAGGCATTCGAGGAAAGGTCGAGTCTTAAGAAATGTAGCTCCCACGCACCCTTTCCCAAGAACAGCAAGGCATCGACTTCCGCTCCTGTGGGGTTTCAGTCAGGTGGCAGCGTCGCAGTGCAGTATTCCTGCGCAGGAAGCTGCTGAAAGATCCCCGCCAGGAAAATGAAGAACACAGGACACAGGAAATGGGGGCCCCAACTCAGAAGACAGATGAGAGGGCTTCCCGGGAAGGCAGGCAAGAGAGTCCCTAGGACAGCAGCCACGCACCTGGTCTCAGACCAAGAGCAAGGGGCTTAGACTGGAGCTGGAGCCGGGAGATGGAAAGCTCTAGAAGCGGGTCATCCCGAAGGAAAAAGCGCTGACAGATGGATCACTTCAGATAATGGACTGTATTGACAAGAGTCTTCTAGCATTTTGAGAGCGTTTGCATAGGTGATAGGTACATAGAAAAGCTTCCAAAGCAAAGGAAATTATTAACTGCAAGAAAAATAACGTTGTGAAACTGGCAATGTAACAGTATGCCATGTGGCTCAGCTTCGAAGAAGCTTTACATGGCCATGACAGTGTGTGGCTGAGCATGGGCTTATATGCATGCT